>NC_062541.1:8455543-8525543 GCF_022655615.1 Tachysurus fulvidraco | reverse complement strand
TCAACAAAGTCAATGTAGAACCATCAGAGGTCACCATCGTGACACCGAACTAAGACCAGGTGCCGAACACACTGAGAAGAGAAAAATCAATTACCTTTAATTAAAGGATCAACAAGCGGACGCTCTGGGGGTCACCTCAATCAGCTAGGTCACACTTAGCTTGGCCTTATTCAGAGTCCTGAAAGATCCTTATAGAAGGGTCAAGGGAGCCTTGCAAATGATAAAGCACCATCACACAATTAAGGTAGAACTGAAAAATAAGAGGTCAGCTATAAAGCCACTGATGAATTACAAGGCATTATTTCCATGGTCGGCATTGGCAGGTGTCCATCAGCTCATTTTTCAGAAGGCGTGAGGTCCCTCCTCCTGAGAATCTTCCAGAACACTCAATGCAGCCATTGTGTGAGGTTTGGCCTACACTGGCTGACACTTGTAACTTGGTTTGATAAAATCAACAGAAGTCTATCCCAGGAGCACTAGGCGCAAGGTATGAATATACACTAGATATAATGCCATTTTACACCACTCATGCACACATTCACACCTAGGGGCAATTTAAGTAGCCAAACTAAACATGTTTTTGTTTTGAAGAAACTGGAGAACCCAGAGAAAACACACACACATACACACCCACAGACTTTGAACATCGTTGTAAAATTCCACACAGAAAAAAACACACCTGAGCTCAGGACCTGCAGCACCACCAGTAGTAATATTACCAATTAATAATAATATCACAGTATGAAATAAAAATTAGAATAGTTAATTGAACCAAGTGATTTCTGCACTCTAAAATTTGGTGGGTCCTATAATGATGTAATCTATTTAATATTCTGGCATTCTATCATTAAAACAGCTACGAACCCATGTATTCTGTGCATACTGAACCATCTGTTACGAGAATAAAATCAGTTTCCCTTTGCAAAAAGTGTTTTAGCCTGAAATTATTACATAATATATATATTTTTTTTTATTCTCATCTCAATGGACTGAGCAATCCCTATCCTATCTTGTGTAAGAGAGCATACAATACACATTAATAATAGTGACACAAAGTTGCTCTCAGAATGCTTTCAGTCAATAGCGGCACCATGTTCACACACATTCATCAGGATGTTCTTCAGTCATTTTGCCCTGATTAACCCCACCATGCCTCTCTTCCTAGTCTGGCATGGAGAAGAGCAGAGACTCAGAATGTGGTGGACATATAGGCAGAAGGTCAGATTTCACTGTTAATTAGACCACCTAGTCAACAGGCTCGCCGTGCTTCTAGTTGATCTTAATGAGGTTGGCTCCAGCTCTGCCTATAGTAGCAATGGGAATTGGGTCACATTTGTAGCTGTATGCTGATGAGGATCCAGAGGTCTGGCACACAAATAATGGCCAGCAAACTGAGCATGTAATTTAATTTCCTGAGCCGACAGTAAATCACTAATTACCCGGGAGTTTAGCTGCTGATAAATGGTGAAATGAGTGATACATGCTGTAAGGCCATACCTAATCATAAAGTGCGTCTTACCCAGCCGACGGCACTGATGGAAATAAAACACTGGTGGAAGGCAGGAATGCTGCGCTTGCTTTGTGAGTACATGGCTTTTCCATTTGCACCAAACTTAGGGCCAAGTCACAGAGCAGTAAATCAGACACATCCACCAGGCAAAAAGGATTAGAATTAAACATTAATTTTCCTTTAGTGCCACTCCAAACCGAACTAGCTTGGCTGTGCTTGTGCCTTTTAAATCATGTTTTCTATAAGACATACCATGAAAATAAAATTTCTTTTTTTTTATTTTTGCAAAAAAAAAAAAAAAACCTCCACATGAAGGCATTATAGTTTCCATAAGATGAATAAATAATAAAGAGAATAATAAACAGATCTTTTTTGGTGTAAGATCTGTTTATTGCTCTTGAAATGCTTGTATGCTTCTTGCTTCTTGCTTCTTATTTCTTATTTCTTATTTATTAACACTTAAAAGTTATAAGCCCAGAGATACCAGTTCCTACAGTATATATTAGCAGTAGAAAATATTCTGACCCTTGGATGGCACGTGTTGCTTCAAAAATCATACGAAATCACTGAGCACCCTAATTAGGGCCGACCACAAAGGAGTCAGCGGTGGAAAGTGGCTAAGGGAGATCGAGAACACGACGGCTTTAGCAGCAGTGGGTATGTCAGCCCTCGTATTCATCAGTGGAAGTAGACGGAGGAAAAGAGGACGTCTCTCAGGAAGTAGGCTTAACACCCTAAGGGAAGAGGGAGGAGACAAACAGAGACACTTGTAAAGTTTAACTGGCAGAATTACAACCATTTTACTGTTTTCCATGTCATTGAATATTAGACATAAAGCTATTTGGCAACTGATGTAACGTAATGTCTGCTGATGAATGGTCTTTTTACTCTTGTAGCCACAGGAGCATTGTAGTTCACTGAGATATCTGTTTTTTACTGTGTTAATGTCAGAATTTGAAATTGCATTGCATTTGAAATCATGCATCACTAGCAGAGTCTGATAAATGTTAGACCTAAATGTTTGATGGCCTCAGATCTTCCTCAGCTGCTTGTCAGAGAGATGGAAGATTTAAGAGAACATGGAGCATTGAACTGTGGAGCTGTATCACATACAAAGCCATATTGTGAACAGGCTTCGGGTTTCTCCATGTCCACAGACTGGGCAGGTGTCCAGGAGAGGAGTCTGAGATGCTGAAAGCCTCACTGCTCAGCACAGGGCTTTAGATCAAGCTAGATCCAAGTGCTCTTTAGACAGGCTTCATTTAATTCTCAGCTTAATCTGCCCCTCCTACACAGGTAGCCACAGATAGCATTATCTCCTTGTGCAAGTGAGTCTGTCTGTCTGTCTGCTTTCTGGGCAGCTTGCTTCCTGAAAAGCACCAAAAAAAAATTAGTGGGGCTATGACAAGCCTCAGCATGCTGCAGGAAAGTACAATGCAAACACATACACATTTTAACAGACACAGCAACATCTGGATTCATTGGACGGCTATTTGCAATAACTAGACAACACCAAACCTGACTGCAGCTTTATAGTGCAGGAACAGGTGGAGTTTGTGAACTGTTTAGGTATTTGTCTTTATGCTTGTATGAGTATATCCTTCATCATGAGCTGTAGAGAGCCGTGATGGTGGAGACTGCAGCAGCATAACGGAGGCGGAGTAATTAGACTGACAATGGCGGCTCTGTGCCTGGGCCGGGCCCCAAGGAGCCGGGCCGTCTGGGACAAGCAGGCTGCAGCGCGTCTCCTGCATTCATTGTGCACAGAGACTGGGAAGAGACGTGAGCCGGATTTGGCATTCTTGCATGCGCACACACACACATGCACACACACACAGTGCAGCGTTCCCTCACTGCTAATAAAAAGCTTCTTTCCCACGACAGACTGACAGGTGAGCTCCAGAGACGGCTTCACAGCCACAGTCACACATGTCCACCTGCACCCCCTCTCTTCCCCCCACCCCCTCCCCCAAAACACACTACCTATACTACACTCTCTGGAGATACCATCTGTGGATCTTTGATCTATATTGTACTTATTGAATTTTGCCTTTTGCCCATAACTCAAGCACTATTTGTTGTATGCTAATCTCAAGTACTTGACGAAAATCTGTCAAAGTTAGTAACACCCAAAGATCTACAGAAACAATTTCTGATGTGTTTTCCAATATAGGAAAAATAGACATCAGCCAAGTCAAGTTTATTGTTGAAAGTATTTATTCTTTGTTTAAGTATAATTTCTTAATTACAGTCAACAGTCTAAAGTTTAGATTAGGTAAACTATTTTATAATTTGCAATTTTAATCATCTGCTCCATAAATCTTCATATAAATAAAAGACATCTCCACTCTTCTCATGCTTGACCAACTTTACTCTAAATATCAACAACCATGAGTATGGAAAAAAGTGTGAGTGTGAAAAGTCTATTGCGAGTAATTACCAAATGCCATCACAACAATTCCACCACGTTGTTTACACCAAAACACATACTCTGTACTCTACGTCTGCTCTCCAAGCCTCAGGAATGCAGTGGCTTTCTAATGGCTTGGTCGGATTCTCAGGGCTTCATACGCAGAGACAATACACAACACAAAATCTATTGCTGCAGCCTGGACTTTACTCACACTGCAGCCTGCAGGTAGTCGATCAAGCTCTCATGCTGTTTACATGGTGTGTGTGTGCTTATAGGCATAAGGAGACCTGCTGATGCTTCACGAGATCTTCAAGAGGAGCAATCATATACTGTATGTATAAAAATCATGTAAAGAGCAGAAGCAGCTGCATAGACAGCACTGGAGAGCAGAGTGTCTTCTGTTAGAGCCTCCAGGATGAAGTGTTTGATGGAACATCCAGATTTTACACTTAGTACATGTGCATTGCTTTAAACATTAATAGGGTTTTGATCGTGAGTAACTAAAAAAGAGGAGAAATAGGAAGAGGAGAAACCACCGTAAATGTTGAAGGAGACCAAGTCATACCCGACTGATCTGTGCTGAATCTCCATCTCATGACTTATATCAACTGCCCGTCTTGTCTTCAGTTTGTATAAAATAGTTCATTAACGTTCATACTGGATCATAATGATAACATTTCTATTAACATTTATTACCTAATGGTAATCATACTAGTTCATCAGTCAGGCATTTTACTTATTTGTTTCAATTAACTAAACTAAGAAATCATTACAAAGTTGTGGAAAGCCGAAGACGTAAAAATACCTACAAGCTTTGTAGGCTGAAATGACACAAAAGACAGTCCTGTACTTAGCCCTACAAAATATCATTTTCAGCGCACCTTATGAAAAATATGTGTTAGATATATATGGAAAAAAGATCTGTCATCCTCAGAACATCCCAAGAAGGAACTCTTCCAGTAATGTATATGTATATGTATGTTCTTTTATATTAGGGAATACCCAGTTAAGAGTTTCCACAAAAATAAGCTGTTCAGAGTCGCAGACATTAGACCGGGACGAAGCACTGAGAAGCTGGACAGTTCATCTGAGGTGTGGTGACTCAGGAACTTCCTCAATCGTTTAAAAGACAGATCATGTACCATAGATCATAGATTAAATAATGGTATGAACAAGTTGTGTAAGACAATGTAAGATGGATCTTGCCACAAAATCATGCCAGCCCTGCTGCAGTCAGACAGACAAATATAACAGAGATAGCAGACACACTGCTAACCCTGAGGGGCCTCTCATAGACACCTCTACCTCAAGTCTCCAGCCTTCTGCTTGTGCGGTACATAAAACAACCAGCGCAGGCCGTAACAGGTTCTTTTCAGTTCTTTGAAAACACTTTTTCTTTGACACAGGCATATCTGCCGCGATTACGGCCTCATTTCAACACGTCTCGCCTGAGAGCCTGGCAGCCTGCCGCCTCCGTGCCCTATCTTTCCTGTTGCTCCTAGTTACTGAGGTTGCATGCAGGAAGGCAGCACAGCCACAATTAGATGGAAATCTGTTTCCATGGATTTCTTCTCCTACTTTGAGCCTCTCCTTTGAAAAATAATGCCCTCACTGTTTGTTTGTTGTTGGTTTTCTCTCCCTCATTCTGCAGAGAAATGAATGATGAATTGTGCCTCGACAGCTCTGTCTTACGGGAATATCCTAAATGAGTCTCAATCTTGCAAGCAAGCACATTTAGTAAGCATTACCACATTCAAAGGAAAGATTATCATTCATCTTTAAATAGAATTGAGCAGAATGACATATCTTTCCCTTCCCGAGGAAATTAGCTTCCAGAGGGAACGGACTAGCCGAGCTGCTTTTTAGATATTTATGTGGAAAACACATATCTTTTATAGTTAGTTAGAGAATCTCATAACAACCGGATAATAATTGCAAATTTTAAATCGATTAGTGGCAAAATAGCTCAAAATGCTGTTTGAATGTTGTGAGAGAAATGGCATTTGGATGCAAAGTGTCAGAGACAGAGGCAAGCCAGTAATTCAGCTGAAATTACAAGGCAAGGTGGGGCACCAGGGATGAATGGGATGGAAGTAACTGAGGTACACTTTACTGCCAGAAGCACACACAGTAGTGTTTAAGAACTGTTACTCACACATTATCACAGGGCTTTACTTCTACTTTACTTGTAGTACGTGGCCAGGCACATACATAAACACGCTTCTGTCACCCAGGTAGCTTTGGTACTGTAGCTCTGTGGTTAAGGCTTTGACCTACTGATTAGAATGTTGTGAGTTCAAATCCTAAACAAGGCTCTTAACCCTCAATTGCTTAGCTGTATAAATGAGATAAACTTAAGTCACTCTGTATAAGTGTGTCTACCAAATGTAGTAATCTTCTATTCGATGAGGGAGCCTATCTATCTATCTATCTATCTATCTATCTATCTATCTATCTATCTATCTATCTATCTATCTATCTATCTATCTATCTATCTATCTATCTATCTATCTATCTATCTATCTATCTGTGTCTATCTATCTTTCTGTGTCTATCTATCTATCTATCTATCTATCTATCTATCTATCTATCTATCTATCTATCTATCTATCTATCTATCTGTGTCTGTCTGTCTGTCTGTCTGTCTGTCGATCTATCTGTCTGTCTATCTATCTCTGTTTGTCTCTTTACATCTTTTTATATTATTCTCAATAGGTCGGCGTTACCTTGCATCTCTTCTCAAAGAGAAGTAAAGCAATCATTTTTTATCAGGTAATACAAATCAAACAGTAAACTATTTAATAACAAACTAACAAAAGCATTACAAGGGTTTATAAAATGGTAGGTGGGTTAAATTACAGTTTTACAGTTTGCGCTGAAAATGAACAATGCATCACTGTATGTGTGCTATGTTTTCCCCTCTCACTACTGCTCTTTATATTGGCTGTGCAAGTATTTATGTAACCCAGCCTTCAAATAAAGCCCAGCAAGCAAGAGATAAGCATCCAGCTAACTTCTCAGTCACTGAAGCATGCTGTTCTTAACAAATAATTATTACTCCATGGCAAATGCCAGGAGTCTGTTTGAGAGGTTGCAATGTGAGAGGATATGAGAGAAGAGGACTTAGCAATTTCAAAGCCCCACAAAAATGTATTAGCCACCACCACTGTGCTTTCGCTCTCATCTCTGAAACTCAACTGTGTTCACCATTCTCCAACCATCAGTTTAGTCTTCCCCCGAAAACCAAATAAATCCATTTGATTTGCCATGACTGCAGTGTCAATAAACAGGGCTGAGAGTGCGTAGCATGTGGAGAGGCGTGAGAAAAGGAGGGCGGCCTGCCAGCGCTCACGCCAGGGGTTCGGCCCGGATGAAAGAAGCTGTCAGAAAAATCACATGAGGGAAAACATATCCACGCAGGCCGGCACAAGCCACCATTCTGTACGTGCTTTAGATGGAAATTTCGGTTCAGGATGTGCAGTCTAAATATCACCAAACGATCCTGTGGGTCTGCTAAACCTGTGACAGTTTAATCAGGACTCGCAATTATGCAAGTGTCTGCTGGCAGGTAATGGAAAACTTACCTATGCACACAGAATTACGTATGTGTATCTCAGAATATTGTGCTTTGCTAATGAAAGCAGCTCTTTGAAAGAGCAGGGATGATGGCCCGAGGTCAATGCAGACCTGGGAAGGGGGGATGTGAGGCACTCTGACAGCTCAGTGATCAAACATACAAGCCTCTCAGGTAGCAGGTCTGTCTGTTTGTCTCTCTGCCCCCCCCTCAATCTCCCACTCTCTCTCTGCCTCTCTCTCTCTCTCTCTCTCTCTCTCTCTCTCTCTCTCTCTCTCTCTCTCTCTCTCTCTCTCTCTCTCTCTCACACACACACACACACACACACACACACACACACACACACACCACCCGATCCTAGGTCAAGTCTCACACAAACACACAGAAAAACAAGCACATCCACACACAGTGCACTGCCCCAGGGCACAAATGGCCCAGCTACTCCAAGCTCAAAGAAACCTGTACTCTGATGTCCAAATGGATGTCTTACATAAAAACAATCCCCCAAAATCAAAACAAAACCAAAAAAAAAAAAAAAAACAGAGCATGCCGGACGGCAGTGTTGAGACTCTCCGAAGTCTGCTGATGACTCAGTGTCTCAAAGATAATGTGAAAGGTCATTGACCTTCTGAATGGGTTTTAGAAGGTGTAACATGATAAGTAGTTGCACTAATTCTGTTGTTTGTGATCTAGATGTGAGGAAACACTATGAACATGTTTTAGGACATGCTTTAAGCACTGGACTCAAGTGCCATTTCACATAACAAAAGGGTTAAAAGGTCCATCAAGTTCTTTAAGGACTAAAGAATATAAGGAATAAAGCACAAGAGTTGAATAATCAACCTGTTGATTAGTTTTCTATGACTGCATGACAATAAATGTAGTGCTTTATTCCATTTATTGTGACATTTCAACAATTTTTGAACACTGTTCACTTTGTCTGTTCATCTTTAGGATTTGATTTTGCAGTTTATTGACAAGGCTGAACACTTTACTATTACATCACATGGGGGAACACTGTACATCCAACACTGCAATGATTACATCCTGGATAGGATTTTAGTCTGTTGCAGGCTTACACACACACACACACACACGCACATGCACACACACACACACGCACACGCACACACACACGCACACACACACACACACACACGCACGCACACACGCACACACACACACACACACACACACACACACACACACACACACACACACACACACACACATACGCATGCATGCATAAGCACATTCACAGCTTGGTTCCAGACCACATACTGACTTATTATTGCAAGGTGGAATGAACCCAAAGAAAGAAAATCAGCAACTCCTGTGTTTTTTCCTGTAAATGATATTACTAAATCAATATACTTTAAAAAAGCAACAAAGGATCAGTAGAAAATATTTTGTAGTATTTTACTATTCAGTTCTCTGTTCAACCAAAATTCATGAGCACATTGTGTTTATTAGATCATTAAAGCTAGCAGATCACACAGTGTTTGTATTTAATCTTACTGCATTTTACTTAAGATCTGGAAGTTATTTTAAGATAATCTGTATGATAGTCCAGGACTTCTATGTTTTCATCACAAGCTGAATACTAGACATAGTAGTGTTCACAAAGGTGTGCTGTATTCCTTCACATTTCAGTGCTCAGGTAGCCTGTAGGTAAACATGATCTTGTGTGTATGACGTCGGAGTGTAGAGGAGGATAAATGTCTGTGTGTTTGGGGAGTAGAGTGGTTTGATGGTAAACAGGCCCAGGCTGATGTGGTGAAGGCTGAGCCCTTACCGTAAGCTTTATGGCTTTCTCGGGGACCACGCCCAGAAGCTGTGGTAGCAGACCTATAATTAGGAAGCAAGATGATTAAAAAAGACAGGAGCTCAAGCAAGTACGACTTGTGGCCAAAAGAAGTAAAGCAGTGTAAAGCAGTTGTCTCTGTGATAACAAACTTTACCGATGTGGATCCAAACTTTGCAATGACAGCAATGTGAAGTGATGAGATAAAAATCGGTGTCCCCCAGTTTAAAAAACAGGCTCAGCCAAAGTATACACAGACTTCAATTATAACGTTCAGAGTCTTTGAATCTTTGAATACAAACAGAATGATCAAAATATACCAGAAAGATAAAACCTGAAGCCACACAGAACTCAAATGTAACAGTGTTCATTGTGTGGGTGAGTTAGGGTCCTACAGGCCACACAGCAACATGAGACCAAACGTATCATTAAGCAAGACCAGGCGTAATTATATTTTCTTTTCTTTTTGTTTTTAATGTAATCACCTATTTCGGCTTTGCTAAATGTCTTTGGCTCTCTCATGATTCCTGTTTATGCGAGGGTTCAAAAGAACGTGAAGTCACATCCTCCTGGTTCCTCGCTCTTAAGTAAACACTGTGCTGAAGTTTAAAAAGCAGTTTTTATAAAAAAATTTAAAAAAAAGGGTTTGCCACAGATTAGCTTCTAGATGTAGCTCTAGGATGCACTTCAGATCACATATACAGCATACACAGCATCCCCAACCTTAATTTCAATTGAGATAATTAATTATTAATTATCAGTCAGTATCTAGTTTAAATTATTCCTCTGATTTAAGCTCTAAAAGTGTAGAATAAACTAAGCATAGTTCAATAAAAGCTGTGGAGAAGTTGCAGAAACTAACAATTATTAAACACTAGCATGTTTAAACCAATTTGAATAATTTTCCAAAGGTTGTATCATCAATAAAACCCTAAAATCATATCTGTTTTTTGTCACCAAAGAAAATTAAAAAGTTTGTGGGAAATATAAAGTGGCTTACAATTATGTGGATGTTAATAATAAATGCAGCCATTTTAGAATCCAGTTTACAGTAAATCCCAAAACATGTACTTTACTGTAAAAGTCCAAGATTTATTGTCTTTTTGGGTTAGAATAACCCTTTTTATATTTTATATACACAACGTTCCCAACAAATTCCCATAAACATTTCTGTGTTCAGCTGTGTTCAACACAATTTAAGTGTGTATGGTTAACTCTTAAAAACAAAATACAAAATACAGTATCAGCTAATTAATAATATTAAGTATCATATTATTAAGTAATACATTCATTAATTTGTGAACATATAAGTACTTACATTATATATATATATATATTTACAATGTTTTATGGTTTCATGCAGCAGGAATGGAATGTTCTAATGTTGTAAAATGTACTTTGGTGTGAAGTTCTAACTGAGATGACTGGTTCCTGGTTCTACACCTGTTTTTTGTGTTTATAGGCAGAGATCAAGCAGCCCATGACTTGATGCACAAGTGAGTGTGCACTTGATCAAAAATGAACAGAGTAAAGAACTGTCAGGATATTTTGAGCTCATCAGTCAAGCTCTATGTGACAGGTTCAGCTGGACACAAAGGGGACACAGGCCTGACAGGCTTAATTAAAGAGAGACCCGGCCGGGTGCTACCTCCTTATTAACCTGTCTCCTCTGAGAGAGCCAGTCTGGAGCCAAACACTTAGACAAACCCAACCCCACCTCTCTCTCTCTTTCTCTCTTTCTCTCTAACACACACACACCGTTGTGATCACTCTCAGGTACAATACATTCCACACAGAACGTTCCCATGCATGCTCTCCTCTCCTTTTTAGGCAGGTTAAACCTCCAACTCAGAAGGAAATAGGGCAGTCTTTGTTTTGTGGTTTTTTCCCTCATTTTGCAGTGTTCTCTGGAAAAGGCCATGAAACCGAAGGGTTAAAGGGGTGGAGAACATGAATGAGTCACCTCTAGTCTCTGAGCTCAGTGTAAAGTGAGACATCCTCACCCGACTTCTGCTGCATAATATATATCCAAACTATAAGGCAAAATCAATTGCACTGTAGCTTGGTGTATGTAAATTATACAAAGATCCTGGAAACAGTTATAACGGAAAGGATGACTATACGCATTATGGGAGAATAATTACACTGCATTCGGGGGGAGGTGATAATGAAGGAACAATTATGAAACCTCACGAATTACATTTCTTTGTCTGAAGTGCTTCTGTTACTCACAGCTGTATGTTTCTTTTAGAAAGAATGCATTTCTGAACATTTAAATTCTCTCCACTTTAAAATCAATCACAATTTAGTAACACAAAACAAAAGTATATTATGACAATAACATATGCCATTTTCTATCGGGACATTATTTAACAATCTATTTATAGGTAATTGAAGTTCTATGTCTGTTATGGCATTTTCTTAAATTGGTTAGTTTCTCACATTTCTAATTTAGAAACTATACACTTCGTATCACTTCTCAAAGCTTCATATTTACCTGTTACATTTGAATACAGTCAAATAAGCTGCTATGCATTTGAATATCATTCAAATGTGTGTGTTATTCAGCATCTAATCATAAGTAATTACTGTAATGTAGAACAAAACGCTACCTTTTTTCTGATTTTGAATCTTAATAGAGGTGTTAAAGGGTTAAGGAAAATTTTCTGGAGGCAGAAGGCAGAAGACTTACAAAAACATCAGATAACATGGTAAACTGTACTATATTTATGTTGCTTCATTTGTGGGTGAATGCTAGAACACAGTCTTGCACTGACAATGTGTGAGGCTCAATATTCAAGTTTTTTTTTCTCTTTTGCCTAAATTGTTTAGATATAAGAATGAGAACTGCATTTTATTTAGAAAATTTAATGGGAAGGTTCAAATAAAAATAATAACTGCATGACTGGCATGAAAAAGTTCACACATCTGAGGTTTAGGTGCGGTCTGAGCCAGAATTCACAGTCCTGCTGTCAGTGCTGGCATTTCTACCTCTATTACCCTCACCAACACCACCACCACCACCACCACCACCACCCAAAAAGTGTTTTCTAGTATTTGCAGTAGGATTTATTTTATAATAGTTGGAATCTTCATTTTGAAAGAGGAAGAAGAAGAAAAAACCCTTCAGATTTACTGCACTAAATGGATACAGATACATATACAGATACTAATGATGTTATTGCATTAAACCCCTAATGCACAGTTCTCACTACCCCACTATGACTGCAGCCTCACCATTAACACTCTAAGAGAAGTGAGAGTACTAGTATATACTGTAATGAATACTGTGCAATTCCACATTTCCTACCACATCTAGTTCGAATGTTTCTCTGCCCCCTGTGTCTGGTACATGACTACCTGTCCAGAGCAAGTACACAACAAGAGCCCCCAGCCTCATGCAGGCGGTGAGGAGGAGTGGAGTGAAGGGGTGAGGGGTGTGGAGTGGAAGATCTGCAGTGCAACCCACAGACCTAGACCACAGCCCAAAGCCACTCATTGTGGTGGGACTGGCGTCACTGCCCTGGACGGCCCGCCACGGAGGAATAACTCAGCCCTTAGTGTGCTTGAAAGCTCATATTCTGACAAAAAATAAGAGCACATCCAGCACCCCCCCACCCCACCTCCACCCCTCTGTTCTCCCCACAGAGTCCTCAATCCTCCATGTCTGTTTTCATTTCCCCCAGCTGCCCACGGAGAGTGATAACTTTCCTCCACTGCTGGGCTTGCATTTCATTTACAACTTTTTATATGTGCATTCGGCACATTGATGACAGCTTCAGATATTCTCTTCTTTCATTGCTTTGGCCCAAGAAAAAGCTACAGTACCATAACAGTTGCTGAAAAATAAAAAAGAAAAGGCCCCAGACTGCACTGTTTTCAGTGGCACTGAGTTAAAATACAGTCAGTCACAATCATTTCAGCATTTTACGGCAAAAACATCAAACTTGAGTGTGGAGTCAGAATATTCATTCCCTGCAAGTCAACAGTTTTTTCTGTCAGGAAAAAAGGAGTGAAATGACTCATGAATGAATTACTGATTAGCATTTCAAGGGCAACAATTAAGTCTTTGATTTAGACAATTATAACAAGATATTTAAATATTAAAAAACACTCTAATGTATGTAAACATGAGGGGGCTGATGTGGTCAAAATATCATATTATGATACTTTTTGTATACACACTTTCTGTACTTTGGGGTATGATGTCACAGGTAAGTGCAAAAAAGGGTTAACAACATTGTTAAATAAAGTCCATCATGTAAGCCTTTTACAGTTTATTTAAAACAATGGTGTCTGTACAAATGCTTTAATTAAGCACCTGCAGTGCCATTTACTGCTCCTTGAAAGGCAGTTTTTGTGCACAAATGAATACTACCTAAGGACAGGTACTACATTTAAAGTCAGTTTCTGCTATTTGAAGATTAAATAAACCATGATCTTTTTAATAGATTTTTAAAGAATATATATATTAAGTCAGTTTTGGAATTAACATGTACACCGATAAAGGTGATGCCAATAACAAGATTATCTCATTACAGTAGCTTTTGGCACTTGGTGAGATATATTAGGCAGCAAGTGAACAGTCAGTTCTTGGAAAAATGTCTATAGATCTGAGCAACTTGGACAATGGACATTTGGTTCAGAGCATCTCCAAAACTGGTCCATGGGGCAATAGAAGAAGGCCTGGTATACAATATGCAGACAGCCAGGTACGTGTTGTTTATCTGGGTAAATATGTCACAAGGATGTAGGTTTCTGCTGGGAAACCTATGTCCTGGCATTTATATGGCTATGGTTACTTTGCCTAATGGTAAAGTTGCCTATTTTAGCAGAATTATAACCCCTACCACACTGAAAAATTGTTCAGGAATGGTTTGGCAGCATTTATTATTTTTAATATTTTACTGTATGAACTGCTTCCAATAGACATTAAACTTGACGTCGAATTCTGAATGGGTGTGGATAGTGTCAATTTACAGGATTTTGAGATTCTTGACTTGAGAAGATTCTTCTCTTTGGGACTCAAAACTACTGGAGCAACATAATCTTTCAAAACCTCATACAAGTATTGTTTCCACCATCTACTATGTTTATGATTTTCCTAATAATTTATATATCAGATTGCATATACATACCTCAGAAAAGTGCGTCATAGCACCATAGCATAATTTATCACAGAACAAATTAATAATGTCATTATTTCCAAGCAAACCAGGTTTTTTTCTTTACAAGTCCTTGAACTTTAGCCATGTATGACATGGCTCTTGCTCTAGAAGTGAATGTCATTGAGATTTAGACAGATTCAAAGAGATTGGACTCTTCAAAGTTGTGACATACAGTACCATCTTTAAAACAGAACCTTTTAAACATCCTACTGCACCTTTCCTGTATCTGCGTTTGTACTTTAAAAGCAGAACTTCAGTGTAAAACAATTATCTGCCACATCTCCAATTATAGCAGAAATGACTTAATACCATATCACACTGCAAAATAAATAAATAAAATAACATTGGCTAGAAAACAATTGGCAGCCACTGAAAGCTAGGGATAATGAAGTCAATATCATTTTAATATTTATTTTAATATTTAAAGTCTTATAATGGACATGTGAAATGTACACATGGTTCATTTTATTTCCACCATTATTGCAAGTGGTTTCTCAGATATGAATTTCTCACTGGAATAAATCTTTTTCAGATGTGATCACATTCTTCGCATGATATCACCAAGAAAAAAACAATTCTTCATATGGTGAAGCTATCTGTATGGAGACATTTATTTAACATCTATGGAAGGAGTCTCTTCTGTCAGTGCTCTGTAATAGATGGTTTTCTTCTATGGGAGAATCTTCAGGTTTGTTGATAAAAAAAATGACTATCTACAGTTTCTTTGGAAGGCAAGGCACCTGACCGGAACTTCCATATTCTTAGGTCAGGTCAGGTGATCTGTTTTTGGAAAATGAAAGGAACAAATAAATCTGGTGGAAATTACATTTTTTGAGACAGAACTAAAGTGTACTCAAGCTTGGTCTTAAGCCATACATGCATATTGATGGTGAGTCACCAGCGTGCTGACTCAGACAAGTGAATCAGATGAGTCAGCCAGTTGGAACAGACTCCTACGCCATGGGGATCACCTGACAAAAACACAGCACTGATAAACTTCTTTGAAAGCAAGATGAAGTTAGACCTGATAGACCCCTGACCACTGCTTACATAATTACATCATTTTCCCTCAAGCTTTTAACCATTCCACTGACCATAACTTCCTGATCTGTCCTTGTTCATTCATTACGCTGTGTTTAACCGAGAAGCTGGATTTTGTTTTGAATGAGTGAAAAGGAAGTGGTATTGAATACCAGTGCGGTGTGAAGGTTAAGTACTGGATGGTAATGAGCAGGACGAGGCAGGCTGCTTTACAGTGTGATTCCCATTGCACTGGTATAGAGTGACTGCTCTTAAAAGGGCAGCATGTGTTCTTACACAGAGCCTATTCAATAAAGCCTAGCTCAGTTTACCCCTGTCTTTAAACATGCTGTGGAGTGTGAAGAGGGCCACAGTCACAGATTGCATTGGCCACCTGACTCTTGACATGTCACACAGTCTGCTAATGGGTGTCGCTGTGATGTTCCACTTTGATGACCTTTGTCGTGCTTTATGGTTATATTGACCATTAACAACCAACAATTATTAGCCTGAGGCTACACTTTTGGTTTGAACTTCTACTTAACTTATTCAGTGATTGTAAAGTATGGCAAACTCATCAGAATACGTCGCACATAAGAATTTTTTATGTTTTCATTTACTCGAATCTGTATAAGTGAAGGTGGGTTGCAAAAGGTGTCATAACCTTACTTGAAATGATGAAAACAAGGAGACATTAAATGTGTGTTTGGCTTTAAAGATATTCCTTCATTCTTTAACAAGTAACAAAATTAGTCAAAAAAATGAAGCATATAATATCACACAGACTTTTCTTTTGTTTTTCTCCAAGATTTCTTAAACTTTTGTGAATCCCTCTGTCATTTCTTGCTTTCTTTCACTTTTTGTTTCACTTTAAGAAATGTATACCTTTTTAAATGTATCTTTTTTATATTACACTATCTTCCCTATTCAGTATACCTAAACTCACAAACACCCATGATTGGCTAGTGTTGCTCTGGTTGACAAGACAGACATTATGCCACTTTCCCACCCAAAAGCACAGATCATTTTGCTCTTCCATGGTCTGGTTTGTTTGACTTAGGTGTGTTTTCGGTATGGTTTAGGATCCACTTTACATCCCGACTTATATTCAGATAAATGGTTCATAGTAAATGTCAAACGTGTTCAGATAATTGTTTAACATCATGTTTATGACATTCATACAACTCTGTAGTAACTACATTAACCAATACAATCATTTCCATTACGTTTCCACAGTGCTCTTTTTTATGTTTCTCTGTAGTCTTAAGTTTTTACAGTCCGATTCATACATTACTGAATGTTGCAAGACCATGTGCTCATGAGCCTTGGTGCATGGTGGTAGATAGAGGTGGATGTGATGCTGTGGCAGAATTTAAGCTGTGCCACATGTGAAACTAATGAGCCGAGAGAGAGTTTGATAGACATGGACGTGTGCACGTACAGATCCCTGTGCTACCTAATGGCAGCCATCGACCTCTGTGAGAACAGCACGGTACACATGGCCCCAATCCCCATGGTCCCTTCCAGGCCTGATAGCATCTCAGACAGGGTGTGTGCTGGAAAGTGTGTCCAAGAAGCAGAGCTGCACTACAGCCAAGCTGCGAGAGCTGATAGAAAGGTCAGGCGCTGGCCACAGAGTCAGAGCCGCAGAGGCACAGAGAACGAGTTCATGTCAGAAAAGCTTTCTCTAATGGCTTTCTCTCATAGAAAAATGAAAAGGAAATGACTCATTATATCTTACTGAGAAAAGGTGAAACATCTATTCATATTTGGCCAACTGTCAAATACATGCAGAGTGAAATCAGTAGAAGTCATAGAAAGATGAAGTCATAGACTTAACTTTACCCAGGTTTTTCTTTCTCACTGAATTAATAAAATACTTCAAATTTATTTTGAAATATTTCTAGAAAAGCATAAAGTGTGTCATCTGTATAAAAATCTGTTCTCTTATATAAAATTTTTAAAAAAAGGCTGCCTGAAAGTTGCTTGAGCTCTACACTATTGATGCCTGTGCAATTCAGTACCATTACTGTATATCTATATCCAGTCTGGTAAGAATATATGTTCGTGTTCTTGGAATTTTCCATCTTTCTTTTTTTACCCTTGTTATTTTATTGTTGTTTTTGACTATATTATCCATTACTATAAGTTTCAGCACAAAATGCTTTTCACCTGCACCAGTCAAGTCTATAGATTTTAAAATATTTTTCAAAATGTAAAATCAATTTTAAAAATAGCACTTAAAATAACTGCATAATCACACCCACCAGAGTCAGGAACAGCTACAAATTTAGTAGGAATTAAATGCAGGACACACACAAGTCATGGTTGCAGTAAACAAAAGCAATACTTCACAGTTTGTTCTGCAATAAATGTCCAAGGTCCTATACAAGTGCCTCCAACATTGTTGGCCTTTACAGGAAGAGTGCTGTCCTTTGCTCCTTGTGCTTATAATTTTGCAGACAAAAATAACGTATTTATACAATTCTAGATCACATAGTGCCTGTTCTAAGTCTTTAGGCACTTTTTCTCCACTAAGCTTAAGTGACTTTAGTAATGTCCTTTGTTTTGTGCGTCCTAATGAGCTCCATGTTGTTAAACAGAAAACTGAACCCCGTGAACTACAATAAACTGAGCTGGTGTCTTGTACTGTCTCTCTCTATCTCTCTCTCACACACACACACACACACACACACACACACACACACACACACACACACACACACACACACACACACACACACACACGCACACACACACACACACACAAAAATACAACATGTTTGTTTTATGGAGGATAAATGCTAAAAATTCTTTTGAAAGATTCACAGACTGAATAAAACTCCACATGTATTTATTTAGCGCTCGGTGGGGTGAACTAGTTACACTGCCATGGAGTTCCACAGAGAGAAGTGGTTGTAATTTAATAAGAACTGAGGCTTGAGGGCTACTTTAATTAAGTTGTTTATGAGAAGAGGCACATATAAAGTGGAAAATATAGCATGAGGTAAGTCTTTTAATAGCTTCCGTAAAAAAGGCTATGTTTGTGTAGCACAGAATCATGTTCACAAGATGATCCAGATAATCCAAATGATTTATATCATCCTTATTTATTTATTTATTTATTTATTTATTTAACAAATATAAATGGGGCACAAATAGAATTTTTTTTTGTCTCATTTGGGGATGCTATAACTAATTTCATGTGCAGGAATTGGGGTTTCCTAATTATCTTAGGTTAAGGATGGTCAGACATACACAAATAAAAAAACAAGACTTAACTCAATTAAAATGCATCATTGCTGTAACTGTAATATGGATATTAGCATTTAATAATTCTGTAAATAAATAATATAGCAACAGCTTTTGTAATAACATTGTTATAACTACAGACAAAAACACACTAATTGTAATTATGTCATCAGAAATACTCAAATGTCTTTTATTATCTGTTTTAATGACAACGATATTGATGAATTGCTGATTTTTTTCTGATTTGAGTGTGAATGTGTGTCCTCTGCTCTGCAAGAGGACATGAATAGTGGCTTTCTCTTGGCACTGGGGGTGGGGAGTCTGCACTTATTCAGTCCTCTGTCTCACTAGATGGAGCTGTGTGCTTTGCAGACATAGTGATATGTAACTCCAGCCACAAAAAAACTCCAAAAAAAACACAGCAAATCCAGAAGCTCTTTTGTAGAAGCCTGACATGAAGATGTTCTGAAACAGTTAAAACTAGTCAGCAGACGACATGGGTGGAATACAGAGACGAGTGGACTCGCAAAATAATGCAAGAAAAAATATTTAGGCTTCAAATCTCATTCATCTTTCACAGCATGTGAATTACAGGCGCGTGCGTGGCGACTGTGTTTATGCAGACTTTGCCTTTAATTTCTTTCTAATGGCTTTGAAAGTGTGTGTTTACAAACATATAGCAGAACCCTGAGGTTTATAAGGCACATACTGTGGAGAAAATGACAGACTCCATGGAGCGTTTACGAAATGTGCTACAACACACACACACACACACACACACACACACACACACACACACACACACACACACACACACACACACACACACACACACACACACACACACACACACAAATGCAAACATACTTTTGTACATGGCACATGGTTAAACCACACATGTTTTAAATGCACACTGGAAAATCTTTGAAGCAAGGCCTCATCCTTAAATAGCACACTTGCCTGGTTAGTCCTGTGCAAACGCCTGCACCGACAGACACAACAAGCAAATAATCACAGAGAGCTGACTTACTGCCACCAAATACTCCTCCACAAACAACATGTGAGGTCTGACAAGTGACCACGACACCCCTTAAGTTCAGAGCACCCATGATGCCACATCATGCCTAATGACACACACATACAAGGTTCTGCACATGATGTTTTTCTGCTCAGCACAGAGGTATTTGATTTAGCATACCTTTCCTGTCAACTCAAGCCTGTTTGGCCAGTCTCATCTGAACTCTCTCATCAACAAGGTGTTTCTGTTTGCAGAACTCACTGGATGTTTGAAGTTTCTGGCGTAAATCGGCACTATATTTGAAACAATGTACACTGCTACAACGTGCTGATTGGATAATTTCATGAAAAAGCAGGTGTACAGGTGTTCCTATTAAAATGGCCGGTGAGTGTATAGTACTGATACACAATGTACATGGTACATATGCATCATTAACTAAATAATTATGCGAGAACAAAATGCAACAAGTAATATTATCGTATTGTTATTACTGTTTACATTGTTATAACATTATACTGAAAAACTAATCGCTGATTGTAATAACACTAAAAATATAACCCACAGTTATGTTGTTTAAAAAAAATCTAAGCAATTTCACATAAAATTATGTATAGAGAGGATATGTTTAGCATAGAAAGCTTTAAAAAAATTAAAGGAGTTTGTATATGTGTGTTTGTGTGTGTGTGTGTGTGTGTGTGTGTGTGTGTGTGTGTGTGTGTGTGTGTGTGTGTGTGTGTGTGTGTGTGTGTGTGTGTGTGTGTGTGTGTGTGTGTGTGTGTGTGTGCCAGAACAGGAGCTGGTACATTTTACAGAGGTACATCCACTATCACATGGGACTGCATAACAGCCATGACTCAGAACCTTGCTGTTTACAAATTTAGCCTCTTAAAACCTTAACTTATTGCAACTGTGACTGAGAAACATGTTTTTTATTTCTTTTTGGAGGGTTGAATCCTTTGAAAGCCAACACTAAAACCACCTCCGTATTTACTGTTAGTTTAATTGTCCTTGGATTCAAATAAAACCTTTGTTTGGAATAGTTCAATTCAAGCGCCACCTCTGTTTGGATTATTTTAATTTGAGCCCTAATTGAATTCACATTCAAACAATAAAATTTGTGCTTTAAAAAAATACTTGGAGGTTTCCTGGATCTCATAAACACTGTACAGGTTAAATACCTTGTTGGAGAGCATCACCGAATGTTAGCTCCGACAGTCATGTTGTTTCTAATGAGTGAGCCAGATTTCTGTCACAGTGTCATGTGCCACAGGTGGGTATGCCAATACCCTGATATAATTGACACAAACAGGAGAAAGCAGTCAGCCTGGAACTGCAGCCATGTATTAAAAAAGAGTTTCAAGGGGTTCACTGATGGTTAAATGGGTTAAAGTCACAATGGGACATTTCACTGCACTTATTTAATTTCTTTTTCTCTCATTGTTTATCATACATCTGTCTGGTTCCTTGGTTTTGTGCTATGAATAAAAATGGATGTAATATGGAAAGGTGAACTTAATATATGCAAAACCTAGCCTAAAATATTTATTCCAAATATGTTCATGCTCTAAAACCAAGCTTCTCATGAGGACAAGAGGGTTCCACTAGGAATGGCTTGTTCTATTATTTAAACCAAATGGGAATTATACACAGCTTGTAAACTAGCTATCATGTGCATGTTCAGGTGTTCAGCTTAATTCTACGTATTTTGAGTCAATTATCTCTGAAATAACATCCGATTAAAAAAATATATATACAATTTATACATAATCTGCTATGTCGGGCTGGCAATTAATAAAGTATCTATCTATCTATCTATCTATCTATCTATCTATCTATCTATCTATCTATCTATCTATCTATCTATCTATCTATCTATCTATCTATCTATTGATCTCATTATCTATCTATCTATCTATCTATCTATCTATCTATCTATCTATCTATCTATCTATCTATCTATCTATCTATCTATCTATCTATCTATCTATCTATCTATCTACAGTAGCTAGCTACCTACCTACCTATCTATAAGAGAAAAGACCAGTTGTTTTTTTTTAAAGATTATACTATGAAAAAAGACACAAATGAAAGAGCAAGCTTTAGCCAGATAATTTTAGAAGCTAGTTGGCATCAAACATTCAAGCTACACTACACAGGTAACCTGAGTTAGATCTATTGATTAGTGCGGTGAATGAATTCATGATGCAATTAATACAATTACATTATTATACAATTAAATTACTAAAACTAAGACAGTTAATAAATGATACAGCCAAGTGTACGGGTGTTTGTAAAAATGTAATAATGTATGTTTTTCTGATATAGCCAGGAAACATATTTGTTTAGCAGATGTAAATCCATATAACTACAAGGAGTAGTAACTGAAACCAGGCCTTACTACATTCTACACACTACATTCCTTCTTATTAGTTTCACTGCTCAAGTTATTCAATAATTCATATAGTTGAATACAATTCTTTAAGGTGAATAAATGATAAATAAAATAAAAAGGTTAAACAATAAGCTTCTAATATTGTATTAGTGTTAACACATAAAAGATCATGCTTATTTGATAGAATGAATTATAGCAATTTTATATTTGATTTTACATACATATACATTTGTTAAACCCATATCTGATTATAAACTGGTGGACTGTGTGCTGAGCTCAACACAGATAGTTCAGCTCAATGTTCTCAAGTCACTAGATTTTTAATTAGGAGACCATGATACATAGTTTCCACAGATAAACTAAGCCCCTTTATGGAACAGCCCTGTAGCCGTAGAAACAACAGGTCACGTCCTGAAGACAAAATTCATTCTGTCTTTGGCTACAAAACACAAAATCAGTGTGTTTTTCACAGTATGTTTTCCCCAAACCCATCTGGATTAAATTAGGTGTAATATAAAAAGCTCATTCAGATATAGTGAGTGTAGATGCAAACTTGGCACTGTTTTGCTTCACTCTCCCACTGCCACTTTCAGGTCTAGACATTATATTGCAAAATGGCTCACATGCAGCAAATACAAAAGACTGCAGGAGCACCAACGATACCATCATTTATAGAAGAAAAAATGTCTACCTGGTAGGAGGAATTGGTGTACTGTATTACGTCTGGGTTATGTCACCTAATGAGAAACAAATGCTGGCACTGGAATATATCTCCAGTGTTTCATTATTGACTAACTAAGTCAATATGGCCTATTGTGCTGAGGGAAATGGTGCCCACAACACCATGCTTGCTGTCAAAACCCAGCAAATCTACGCCACACACCAAAAATGTGGACTTCTGCCATCCAGGCAAAAGCAAAGGCTATCATAATGATGGCTGGGCTGAAATAGTGGACTAACCTAATATCTTAACCAGTTACTTTTTTGAGAGAAATAGAGCCAGAAACCAAGTGAGAGAGAGAGAATGTGAATAGAGGTGAAATGAGAGTTTGTGCAATCACGAGCGAGGAACTGAGGTGTTCCTTTCTTTGGCAGAATGAAGCTGAGCAATCTCCAAGTCCCAACTGAAAGAAGAGGGGTCTGGACAAACACTTGTTTGAGATCCCACAGTCCTTTTCAACATTTCAATATGTTTAAAAAACTGTACAGTTTCAGCTCTAAATAAGAAATGAAACTAAATGAAGATGGACTCATTTAAAAAATGTTACCTTTGGTATGTAACAGGAAAGTGTCAGTAAAATTTGTTATTGTTTTGACACTTTCCATATGGAGTTCAAAATCTCTGTACAAAAAGGTCTTTGTATGTAAATGTTAACAATTTTAAAATAAATATTTGTGATAAACTACATTACTGAACCCTTAAGTACGTAAAGTATACATCCATCAGAATGAACCTATATAATGAAGAGCCCAAGAAGAACCATTTTTAATTGTTAATCAAGAGTTAAAACAATTTTTTAAATCTGGAAACAAAAATAAATAAATACTTCTGCTATTATATATGTTTATAATATTAAATATTATATTAAATACGTTTGCTATTATATGAAGGCAACCGTTTTTTATTGTTTAATATTTATCTAATGGACTGGATTATCCAATGGCCATACCGGGCCAATAAATGGGTAAATGTAGACCACTGGATATCTCTATAACTGCTAAAATTCAAACATGTTGGTATATGATTGTCTGGATGTGACTAGATCACTGTGAGTAGGTCTGTGGTCCATTCTGGAGTAATCATGACGATTCCCCTCCTTCTGAAGTGAAACCTCTGAAGGGATTTATAGAGATTGAACATAATAGCCATACAGATTTTATGTCAATGTCATGTTTTCAAAGCCAAAGCCAGTGTTTTAACATGTCACAATCAGTGACAGCTTTGTAAACAATATCAAATCTCACAGCTTAATAATGAACAGATGAACTAAAAGAAGGAAAACCTTCCCACACTGCCACCGGTTTCATTTACCAGTTTACCACTTACAAACAAAAATACATAAAATACATATACATGAGTTACATACAAAAAAAAAATCAAATATATCATAAACAAACTTGTCACAGCATTTTTTAAGTAGCTTTTTTTTCATTTAGTTCCAACTTATTATTACAGTAATGGATATGCATTTAGGAGCTGGATTTGACATACTTTTAAAGGTAAGGTACTGTAAGCAGCTGCCACCACCATTTTTCCATACAGAATGATAACAGTGCAAAGAATCTCTGGAGCAAGGTGTCCATCAGTTGGTCACTTTGATAGTGACCATTTAAGAAGGCCCTTTGAAGTTGTTTTCCATCTTTGAGTTGGGAAGAACCATACAAATGGCTGCCATGGGTGTTTTCGCTTTGAAGTGCTCTGTATAAACTCATGCTGTGTCTGAATTCATTCTCTATTCATCATACAGTGCACTGTTTACATGGCACCCATTTTGTACTCTACATTCCCGTTCAAAAAATTATATACCCTAGTGAGTTCCTTTTAACTATAATACCCATGCTGCAGTATTGATCGAAGGTACAACTGATTTCCACACTAACTATCACAGGCATAACTATTTCTGAAATGGATACAGGAGCTACTACTTTCTATATAAATCTACATACAATTTTGCTTATTATTTCTGAGTGATTTCAGACACTGCATCAAAATGTTCCGCAAGGTAGGCAGTTCTGAAGCGTATTTTTATTGTTTTTTTGCATGATGTAATACGTGACCTATGCTTCAGCTTGTGCATGAATAACCTGATATTCACACAGAGCCAAACTAATGGTTTCTTCAATTATAGCAAGTCATCCATGTCCTGAGTCAGCAAGCCTTCCTACTCCCCAACACTGCCACATTTCCACTGCCATGTTCTTAGTGTCTGCTTTACTCCAGATACAGTAGATCCAGTTCTACGTCTGTCTCATCTAACTTAATACTAATCCGTCGAAAGACAAGAGTGGATGCATGAACACTGACATACAGATCTGTGGAAAAATTTTTAGCAAGCTTATTGTCAACCTCTCAGGCACTACACCCACAGCAGAGCATCTGACCTGTTTTATACACTCAGTAGCACATTTACATTCAGAATATTGTAGTTTGGCTCTACATTTCTGTATATGGACTTTTGAACATTGTGACACAATGAGTAATATTACAGTTAGTCACAGGATTTGAGGTTTTGTTTGAAAAACAGTTAGCAGGCAGTAAATGTAGTTGGCTGCTTGTCAGTCAAATGACCTCTTTTTGTACAAATAGGCAGTTTGAAAAGTGCCAGATTCGGTTGAGTAGGCTGTAATTCTGGCTTGTAAGCCGACCCCATTCTTGGAAACTGTGTCTTGTTGGAAAGGTGGATTGGTTATCTTCTGCAAACTGCCAGATCGTTGTTGTTTTTTTATAATGACTGGAAAATTTCCATAGGATTTGATATAAAGTCTTTGTTGAACATTTGTGCTTAAAACCTCACTCAGATTTGAAGTGTGACCATAAGTTAGGTTCATACTGAGAAAGAACTGTGGTAATCAAACCTAGCTATGTTCAATCAACACACTAATTATATTTTAATTGGGTTGATATAAAGAGTGTGAGTGTCTTTTCACACAAGACCAGCTGAAATGTAATCTATTATTTTATTAATTTTACACTGAATCATATTATATATTAATAATGGATTTGTTTGATTTGACCTGAAAAGTGACATTAAAAAAAGCCTTATTAAAGGGTGAAACATTTTTCTTTTCTTTAACAAAGGGCTCAAGCTTAGTGGTTTGTATCAGAGATATATTGCAGATACAAATTAGTGAGATGATTACATGTCCTTTACAAGTAGTGATAAAGACAAAAATGAAAGACAGACTCTAATGAAGGAACACTAAAATCCAGACATGTTATTTAGCAAAGAAGATTATTAGGAGAAAAGCGTAAGAAATACAACAGTGTGTATTTTACTTAGGACCATTCTATTTCGAAACCCGACAGCTCCAACAGGTTTTACCTTTTAATGAGGCAAGGGATATTATATTACCACAGGATTTCACTGTAGTGTTTTTCCAGACCTGCATTTATGAACCTGTCAACACTTGAGCCTTTCTTCCTTTTTATCTGTTTGGCAGGAGTACAGTTGAATGGCTGGCACCTCTACTCCAGCCTGCATGTTTATTAACTATATTTCACCCAATTCTGAATTGTGAAGATTGTGAAGGGGGTCTGGGGTGGACGCCAAACATCCCATAATTTAACTAATTCTTTTGCAGGGTAAAAAAACTCTCAAAAACTTAACATGATAATAAAATGTCAATTTATTATAAGAAACAAATATACTTGTGTAAAATAACAAGTCAACTTTAATGATTTTAATGGCATTAAAAGGGATATAAACAGGAGGGTCTTGGAACCTTTGACACTGAATGTGACATGTTGAGTTTTGTGAGTTGTAGTTTTGTGCTTATGTATTTCTCCCTCCCCCAATCTAACCTAGCGTTAATTAACCTTTACAGTCAAAAAAGAAGATCAGACCTATTAATTGTGTTTTTGAACTGTCACGTCTAAATACCTAATTGATCCATTTACATATGTGCATAATATTATCAAGCAAAATGATCATACTCCCTACTGACTGCAACAATTAGAACAAAAGTTACTTTATCTTTGGGAATAAATAGCATGTGTTCTGCATTTGAGATGATGAGCATCACAAACAGAGATGCCAAAACACTGTGCTATTTAAATCAATTAGGGAAATGTGAAAAGTGAACCATTCACATTTGGCTGTGCATTTGTACAACAGCACCATAAAGCCTTAAGATAGCAGTGAGAGTGACATCTCAAAAAACTTAAAAAAAAAATAAAATAAAAAAGTGACATCCCAATTGCTGTGTCCCACTTCTCTGTGACATCTTGTCAAACTTGGTGAGTGTCAAATGGGTGTCAAACTTGGAACTCCATGTCAACTGCAGCAAATAAAACCCAACTACATTTTATACCGGGAGTGTTCTACCACAAACTGCAGATCAGTGAAGTGTTACTGGTTCATACCGATGGAAAACATTG
Source organism: Tachysurus fulvidraco (assembly GCF_022655615.1). Classification (NCBI taxonomy): domain Eukaryota; kingdom Metazoa; phylum Chordata; class Actinopteri; order Siluriformes; family Bagridae; genus Tachysurus; species Tachysurus fulvidraco. The sequence continues at coordinate 8,498,294 of NC_062541.1, read as the reverse complement.
CCTAACAGCTCGATCAGACAATTAAGAACAGCTGCTTGAACAAATAAAGTGTGACACATCCATCATCTCTGTCAAGGACATAGCTACTAAAAATACATCTGACTTTAATAGGCGGTCACTCAGAGTGGTCAATCCATTGTCAGTATTCAGTTCAGTTTAGTTTTATTTGTGTAGAACTTTAATCAGTAGGCATGGTCTGTGAAGCAGATGTACAGAAATCTGAATATTTAGACCCCTAATGAGTAAGCCAGTGGTGTGGAAAACTCCCTGAGATGTTGTGAAGCAGCAGTCCTGGGAGGAACCCATCCACTTGTGGGGAGACTCATAAATCATAACCCTTTTATAGCTTAATACTATAAAGTTCAACAGCATGCACGCTGCCTTTACAATACACGGCCTGATTCTGCTGTCACTGACAAAAACTGCACATCGTAAAAGAATTGTTTGGTTGTAAATTTAAGATTGGAGGTCTTAGACCATGTAATGTGTAAAGCTCATTCACAGCCAACTTAGTGCCATTGAAACAAAAAATAGTCAATAAAATTCTGGAATTTTGATTTTTTTTTTATTTCATAAAAATCTCAGATTGTAACCACTGCTTCAAAGCGCATTTATCCCAATAGGATTACAAAAAACAGAGCAGAGTAATCTTCTTCGATCTCAGATTTCATCGTTAGTCGATCTTTATCGTATAATCTGACACATAGCGCACATGATCACCCGGTTTGTTCTAGAAATCAGCCAAGATTTTATTATGATCATCTCATACAATGTGACAAGTATTAATCTTAGAAGTCTCACACAGTTGTTTAAGCATAATCATAAATGGCGTAAGTATTTTGAAGGGATATATGGTATGATCCTATATTGAGTAGGAGTGCTGAAAGGTATTTATGATTACTGCAGCAGTTTTTTGAACAGGGTATCTTGAAGGCTACAAATTCCTAAATTGAGATCAGTCTGGATGTGGGACACAAACAGGCTTACAGGCTAGACACAGCTCCAGCACACCCCAGCTCTGCATTATTATATGATGAGTGGGTATCCGTCACTGATTACTGCTTCTCGCAGTGAAACAAAAAAAGGTAGCACATATTTTCATTGTGAACACTTGACACTTGAGTGATTTGTTCGGCTGTAATTATCAGCCTAAAATTATGATGTACAAAACATCTAAATACACAGTCCGGTCTCAGTTCTAGGCGCAGGGCTTAAGTGAATGACAAAACAAATTGACATAACAGGCTATTCATCTATAACAATCTTGATTGAAGTGGCTCCAATCTGACTGTCAAATGTCATTACTTCATGCACTGTACATGGCAAAATGCTTTCGGTCCCTTTTAGATGCAGTTGGAATTACAAAGAAAAACTGATTACACAGAGCAACAAAACATTTGGTTTAATATGGTGACCTTATGTACATCCACAACTGAACTTATTCTCTTATTCTATCTGGAATCTGTTGATCCTGATCACAAGGCTAGTTCAAACTTAGCATAATCATGGAAAGTGCTATTTTCTACCAACCCCAAACACAACAATCACTCTCTTACACACACACCCACACACACACACACACACACACACACACACACACACACACACACACACACACACACACACACACACACACACACACACACACACACACACACACACACACACACACACACAAACAAACAAACAAATACAACTCATCAAACAATCCATTTGAACATTCATGGGAAACCCTGGGGATTAGTCTTTATTTAAGCTAAGTTCAAAGTTGCCTCAATTCCGTTTTGAATTTCACAAATGGATACAGTAATTACACGAGGTCAGCACTAATGAGCAGTCCCCAATGCGTGCATCTCTAATTTATTTCAATTTCCAGGGAGCAATGATTACATTTTCGTGGCCACTCTAATTAATTTCGTTACTGATGAAATCCAAAGAAACCGAGAACTTACACGCCTCCAGAATGCAAAATCAGACATATTGTGCAGTCAAGAGGAACTGCTTTATTAACTAAGTTGATGTTTGAGAATAGCAGCATGCTGCTTTAGAGTGGGCAGCAGACCACAAAGCCTCTCTGCTGAGCCCAGTGATTAAAACATGCTAAATTCTATGCTTTCACAAAAAAAATAAATAAATAAAAAATCTAAACTTTGCCTAAAACTAGGAAAGTTTCTAACATTGTACAGTAGTGCTACTCTAATGATCCTGAAATCATATTAACTGCATCATAATGCCCAGCTGTATTTAATATAGAACACATCTGAAATGAGTTTTGGAAGAACATGTACATTTCACCATCTCTCTCAAGACAAACAGAGAAGGCCCTGTCAGAGATGAAGCTTATGATGGTTGATTAGCAATGCCCTGACTACAAGAAAACAGCTACATAAGAAAAAGAGAGCTACCAAAGTCATGTAGGACATCCGCAGAAAACTTAAATAATCAAATCAATGCAGAACATCTTCCAACCATCAACTAATGTGGCACAGGACCAGCACACTCAGCCATCTGTCTCTGCAGGCCTAACATCCTGAAACTGTTAGACGATGCTATATAATTCAGACGGAGGAAAAATTTTTAAGCTCTTTTTTGGCTGCTATTATTACCAAATAAGTGTAAAAGCAATTCTGACATTGATTCATCAGGTTATGTGACTTCTTAGAAGAGATTCCATCTTCAATCTATTTTACTCCTAAGAAACCTACGGTTATAGTCTTTTTACAGCTGTTGAACTGATAGTAGTGCAGGCTGCACTGTTTAGATTAATGTGCTTATACTAATATCTTATGTTTCTATGATAACAGCAAATACCTAGGGACTTGTAGGTTGGACACTTTACTTAATCTTAGCCTAAAAAGAAACAGTTAAAAAAATAACAACAACAAAATAATAATCATTTATATAGTGAAGCTTTATGAAAGGAGAAATATTTATGAAAGGAGTCTTAGCTGTATGCACACTCTAACAGTCATTACATTTTCCATCACAAGGAAACTCCAGGACAGAGAACTGGGCAGATAACACAATAAACTCTTTTTTGTCTAATTAACTTTAAGAGAGAGAGAGAGAGAGAGAGAGAGAGAGAGAGAGAGAGAGAGAGAGAGAGAGAGAGAGAGAGAGAGAGAGAGAGAGAGAGAGAGAGAGATCAGTAAATGGTATAAGAGGAATACAACACATGCTGTTGTAGAAATGTAATCAACTTCAAGGTGGTGAATGTATTACATCTATCACCTCATAGCCAGGTAAATATAGCCAGGTAAATGTTCAAGTTCAGTGAGGGCTATGGTTAGGTTTAGTGGCTGATTTGGTGTGCGAACAAAAGCCAAATATATTAAAGCATTTGTTTTCAGTTCTTTTTAGCCGAAATATTAAGGCATAGTAACATAGTAACACCGTGACACATTGTATATATATGGCTGAGTAAACTGGATCCATGAGGCTTCTTAAACAGAAAGGTGGCTTTTATCCTGTGCTGGTAAACACTGTCACTACAAGATAGCAGAAAAACACTATTTACAGATTTATTATTGTCATAGCTTAGGGTAACTGTCTTTATCCATGATAGGTGAGGAGAGAGCATCTGGGCCTGTCATTGTCACTGACAACCCTGCTGAAAAGACACTAGCTCTTTTACTTTTCTCTGAGTGCACAACTCAGTCTAGGCTGAATGCACATAGGCATGGACTACTATTTTCCCAGCATGCCATCTTTACAAAGTTTTAACCCCATGAGACTATGGAGTTTCACACGTCAAAAATTGTAATCAAGAATGGAGAAGGAGGTCTGATATCCCAGTCAGCAGGAATGTCTTCATGTGTGGACTGACTTACTAAGACACCCAAGCAATGGCTTTCAAACACGTAGTGAATGAAGGGGAAGTGATTCAGTGACTGATGTACTGATTTCTCTTCCTCAGAGTCCCTCACCCCCCAGGAGGTGGCAGAAAATGCAACAAACTGCTTATGGCCAGCAAATGAAAAGTGATCCTATACTTTACAGTTATCATTTAAATCAGATTATTAAAAAAACTTCTCTGTTAACACACATGAGTGTTATATTTAGTCTAGGGATTAACCTTATTAACCTTAAAAACATTATTTGCACTGAGCAGAGAACATGTTCTGAACATATTAGAGATATGACCAGATGAAACACTATTTAGTTATCTTCAGCTTGCCAGAAATCTCGCTGAGACTAAAGCTGCACATATATAGAGCCAACAAAACAAAAATTAACAAAAATTTCACAGGAGGTTTTGACTTTCATGCAGGAGTGAGATAACTGCCACATGCAGTACGAAGATGTTGTACAACGCATTTAGGCTCGGTTTGTTTCAAAGTCCCAAACTTCTTCCCAACCTCCAAAGACAAAAAAAAAATCACCTCTTCTCATGAAATTCTTGCTGGTTCATTTGGGATAGTTATAACGACAAGCTTTAAAGGTTTTATGCAAAACTAATGAGACCAATTATGAGCTCAAACTTGAGGAGTGAATTTAATAATAATAATAATAATAATAATAATAATAATAATAATAATAATAATAATAATAATAATAATTCACCTCTAAGGTCTAGTTTTGGCCCACCTTGGGTTTAAATTTTTACAAATATTGTCCGTGTGCATAATGTCTATATTGCAGAGATATTTCATTAGGAGAGCTATTTCATCTACACATTAGATCTACACACCAATACTAACTTGCAAATTGCAACAACTCACTTGAATCCATTCATATGAAAGGAAAGAAAGATAAAGATTTGCTTTGGTTGACAGGGCTGACGGTGTCATAAAAATAGTCAGTCTATTTCTGCCTACAGTATAAAATGTAAGGAGTAATAAGTTAATAGTAAATATGAGAACCACCGAATAGATAACATGAATTGTCTGTTTTGTAAAGGTTTAAATGAATAAAGTAAAGGTAAGTTAGCCCAATTAAAAATAAAAATAAAAATGATCCCAGAGCTTGTGGCTCAACGAAGTTCAAATGTTCTTCATTGGTTTTATTCCTTCCTCTTTAGTCACAATAATGTTGTTTTAAACATATTAATGTCAGTATGCTAAGATAATTAAGAGTCCCTTAATTATTGTTATTATTGTTGTATTGGTTATAAAACTTAAATAAATAAACAAATAAATAATTAAACAAACAAACAAACAAACAAACAAATAAATAAATAAATAGACAGACAGACAGACAGACACATAGATAGATAGATAGATAGATAGATAGATAGATAGATAGATAGATAGATAGATAGATAGATAGATAGATAGATAGATAGATAGATAGATAGATATCTGTTTGATTGCTGTTTGTTCATTTATGTATTTATATGTATTATTCTATTTTATCTACTATTCAGACCTCAAAGCCTTCTTGTCAATGGTAGCTGATCAAAAATAAGCATGATATAAACAGGTAACTGTAATGATTTACTGACCACCTGTTTATGTCTCTAATGTGTTTCTTACATGTAGTATGCTAAAATCCTGGTAACTGAATGCATATAAGGGTGAAATTATTCTAATTTTAATCTGTGTTATGTATCCAGCACAGACATTGTTTTTTTTGTGTTAACTGTTTACTACAAAAACACAACATGCAATAACACTACTGTACAATGCTGTACAAAATGCTAGCATTGATCATCATGCTCCCTGTGACATGAAATATTTATTTTTCTTTTTTTGTTTGACTTAATCCAACAATCTTCCCATTATTATTCGAACCCTACAAACAACCAAATGATGTTCAGATAAGGAGCTGGAGCCACAATTCTCTAATAGTTATCCCTTAATAGCTGCAATGCAGCCATTCATCCAGGACTAGAGTCACACGAAGCACAGCAGCTGAATGGCACAGGCAATTACAGAGCGTATGTGCCTCTCTGTGTTTAAAGCAGCCTCAATAATGTGTGCAGCATGACCATGCGCACCCTGAACACCACAGCCCAGGTGGTTGCCGTGGCAACTCCAGTCTTTTTTGACTTACCCCAACATTTCAGTAGCCATCATTACGTATCATTAAAAACATACATATTAATGTAAAAGGGGCGGAATCGGTCTGCTGAATGGAGCTGCACCTGAGTGCAGTGCTGTGCATTAAGATTTCTGACCCCTTTATTCTTTTATGGGGCTTTAAAAAAGGAAGAAACTGCTGCATTATCCTGAAACCTTCAGACAACAAAAGCTCTGTTTATAATGCTATGTTAAAAAATAAGTAAATTTAACTGAGAAAACAGCATTCAGGATTCAAATCTTTTGTGCAGTAATTAAAGTAACATTTATGCTTGTGAGTCAGATATCAGAATGTGTCATGTCAGATGTGTCATGTTGTGCCAATTTTATACTATTGGCTGATCAACTCATACAAAGAAGTCCAAATAGACAATCATGTCTATTTCTCTTTCTTCTTCTTTGGTTTATTTCTACTGAATAAACCAAACCTGTTTCTGTAACCACACATGCTTGGAGCCTTGGAAACATCCGACTGCAGTTCAGCTTTTAAATAAATGTGTTGCTGTTTGCAGCCAACCAGCTGCACTGGTTTAGCACTGGTACAACATGTGAAATGGGAATTCATTTCATCTTAAATAAAATCATTGCTTTATCTATACAGTTAAACTGAAATGTGTCACATACTTACAGGCACATTTTGGGTGGATGCCAGACTGTAGTAAACCTGGTGATGGCACTTTTTTTTTTTTTATTGAACCATTCTTGAGCATCAACCCTTATGTACATAATGCAGTACATTTCCATTCATCATATTTCCATCAGCAGCCATCTTAGGAAAAAAGATGATCCTGACTGGCTTGTCACCATAGCAACTGGTAGCTGATAAAATATCAGTAAACAAACTAAGGAACGTGTTTAGATGACATTTGTAATGATGACTTCTTTGACCTTTTGTGAACATCATTTGACACAAATAAGTATTTGGAATTGTCTTAAGCCTCTGGATTGCTACTTATGGCTCACTTGGCAATGAAAATTACAAAGACCATTTAATTTTTACTGTGCCATACTATGGTGTGTTGTGAACAAATGCTATAACATGTCAAGGTGAGCAAAATCTTGGTCACTGAATAGATGCTGAGTGACAAGCTGGAATTGTCAGGCTAGATTCTGAAGATTCTATTGCATTTCTTTATATAAACATATGATCATTTTATTACAGGAAAAACTTAAATAGAGAAAAATATGTGTTTTCTTTTGTTTACCTGATATATATTGTGCCGTTTCAAAGTGGCAGTTTCTAGCACCCCAATGAGTTTTGTCTAATGTTTGAATTTCATAGTCCACTTTTTGCTTTCCTTTGTTCTAAAAGATTTCTTCACCTCATTTCATACTTTCCTTTCTGCCATTTGCATTGTGGTGAAAAAAAAAAGGAATTCCATGACGGCAAAAGCAAAGGTTAACATTCTCCACAGCATACGACCAATTTTGACAGGAGCAAAAAGGTCTCTAATGGTAGATCATCTTCAAAGAAAATGTGTTTTGCGCTCAAAATAATTCATGGCTTTTCACTGCTGGCTTCTTGGGCTTCTAGAGCAGCAGCATGAACCACAGTGTTTTTCACAGCAGGCTTCCTCTGCCTCAAAAAAAAAACTTTTCTTCGTTCCAAAATATTGATGGCACCCACTTGATCCATTATTGTCTAATATGCCTTGAAATAATGTTTACTAACTAATGAATTCTTTAAACCTGCATTAAAGGCATTTTATAATTTGTATTTTGATTTGAAAGCTCCAACAACAATATGACATTTCCAAGTGCTTCCTTGGGCACTGGTTATTGTTTGTGGCATTTACTGTGTCATTCACATGGAAATGCCACACAACTATGTATGTAAGTTCTTTTAAGGAGTGTATATTCGGTTGGTACAAAGAAAAGACTGCTTGTTTACTAAGAACAAAAAAGGCAATCAGGAATGATTTGTAATCAGAGTAATAGGGGAAAACTGACTGTTTGAATTTAGCTGTCAAATATCGGGTCCAGCTCTCCTGAGTGTCAGGGTAATGTTGATAGACCTTGTGACCTCTGCCACTTCTTTGCCTGAGGTCATCCCTTCCTCCCCAAACAACATAAGCATCATTTAAAGACGACATCTATTTTTAGTTGCTTATATTTGGTGCTTTAAAAATAGAGCCACTTGAAAACAAGTGATTGAACCACTTTGTTGCTTTTAGCCAGTCTATTAATAGTCAGTGAATAGGGCCTACAGAGGTCTCAGGGTTAAATACCCTCTAGTTAAAGTAACAGACACACAGGGATGTGGCTCAGAAAAGTTTGCTCTTTGACATGTTGAAAAGTTAATCAATGGTTTGCAAGTGGTTTACTGATGAAAAGGACTGATATGACTTTGTAGTTTTTCTTTGTGTCCACTTTTTCTTTTTCTTCTTCTTCTTCTTCTTCTTCTTCTTCTTCTTCTTATTATTATTATTATTATTATTATTATTATTATTATTATTATTATTATTATTATTATTATTATTATTATTATTCATGTTGTTGTTGTGTAAGGGATGTCTGTGTCTGTAAAACAAGCCATTTCCTGTTATCACAATATACCAATCTTTTTCTCATCTGTCTTTTTTTTTACTCTCTCTTAAAATTAATAAGACAAAAAAGAATTGTGGCATGACTTACAATATTAAGACAAAAAACGAAATAAATAAAATAACGCAAGAACAAATAAAAAATAAAACAAAAACAACTGCTTGCCCAGACTTCCTGCGTCCTGTGTTACAAAGCATTGACAATGGACAGTCCTTCCATAAGTGCTAAATAAACCTCTTAGATAACTTTACCATCCATGTGTTTTTAATCTGCTTATAAAAAAGCATCAACTTTACAAGCTCCTGAAAGGGTGTTTTAATAGAAACCTTGATGTGATTTGAAATACAGCCAGAAAATTCATCAACACTTTCTGACCAATCACAATGGAAAGTAAAAGTAAGGCTCTGCTATAAAAATAAATAACAATAACATTAACTACATCTTTCCTTTAAAGTGAAAACAAGCATTGCATATAAATTCAGGAACTCTTTTAATTCTCTTTCATTTTCCACAAATCAGCTACAAACCATTTACAGCCACTTTGTTAGATAAAACCAGCTAATCTGTTAAAGTTGGTTATAGTTTATTTTAAACAAAAAATATCTGAGATTAAGATAATGGAACCAACAGATTACCAAGATTATATAATGTAAAAATGCAGTTTAAGATTTAAAGTTTGAGATTGGATTAACAAATAAAGTTTGATTTAATCTGAGTTTAGGTGTAATTTATTTTTTGTTAATGAGTTTTAATAGTATATCTTTATATATATTTATAAACCAGACTGGCCATAGCATTGTGACCATTATTCAATATTCATAATTCTTTTCACTGTAGCACTATATTTATTTATCATATAGCATCGTTCAAGACATTAGGTAACCCTAACACAGATTACATAAATAATTTCCCTTATAAACAGATTACATAAAGCTTGTAGTTCTTCAATCATTTCATCACAATGTATTAATAATGTATTGACAAATATACAGTTTTTCAACTTTCATAATTATGACAGCGATTTTAAGATTTATGTTGTTCGGGTCAAAGTCTATCCGGATGTGAAAAGCATTTGATGCTACATTAGGATTATAGATGTTAAATTATAACACAGCCTTTCATACCGATTCTTTTATGTGCATCCAAACAAAAAGATGTCAAACAGAATAAAAAATACAGATACAAATGTATGTCATGGATGGATGTGGCACTGACATGAACTGAATGAGTATAAAAAGTCTTGACAGTCTTTTTGTTTACATGAAAATAAATCTGTGCTTGAATAACATCCTGCCAAGTTACTTAACAAGTCAGACTTGCTCTGGTTTTTCTTCAGTGCAGGCTGTGGTAAACAGCTTTGACAGTAGTCAATGATTAAATATGAATAAATCTAGTGAGAAGTCATCCTGCTTAGATAGATCATTTGCTAAAACCTGACCTCGGAACAGATTGACTGAGCCCTTTCAAAGCCACAGCGGTAGCGTGATGAGGAGCACTGCCTAGTGTCATGACTGCTTTACCACACTGATGCTATTCACTGCATAGTTGCACCGCCTGCTTATACGCACACACTCACACACAAGCACTTATGCTCACACATACACACTTGTAGCAGCCCACGTCCGCCTGCCGACGCCCACCCACTCCTTTCTCCTCAAAAAGGCTTAAGGAGAGCAGCTTCTGAATGAATCTGTTCAGCATCTTTCATTTCAAATGAGGAGCTACATTAAACATGCTGAGGGGCATCTGGGGATGGGCTAAAATTGCCCCTCTGGAGGGACGGGCGGATGCACTGGGGCAGTTTGAGAAGGTCCAGACCAGCCGGCTTTGGCCTTCTTCAAAAAAACAAGGACGCACGCTGAAAGCCGCAATCCGAGACGAGGCAGAACAAGGCAGCTAAACGGACCCAGATGCTGCCTGCAGACATGGAGCGCTGACCAGAGAGCAAGAAAGGCTCTCGGCTGTTCTGCTCCCATGTGTACTGCGTGCTTGCCCCTCAAATTCCTACTCGTTCTCATAATTGCTGATCACAGGGGCCGTTCAGGAACATTGTGGGAAATGAAGGCGCGCAGAACAAAACGAGTACACAAGAAAATCTTTAAGTCTTTTCCTTTTCCTCTTCCAGGAACTACACCACCATGTTTAACAGATCTGTAACACAAAAAGATAAAGTGGATGAACTGCAATTTCTGTTTGTTGTCTTAATGCAATGTGCACTGCTGCACTGAACAAATTATTTGTTAATGCTTCCTATAAAAGGAAATCTCCTATGAATTAATGAATCAAGAGATGGTTTTATCATGGAATAGAGCAGGTACAAAAAACATTTTTACACCCAGCAAGGAAACAAAGCTGCTCTTTATACATATACATACCAGAAATTACATATACATACACCTTGCCTCTAATAGTCTTTTAAACACTTCAGAAGAATTCTTTTTGCATTAATATATGAATCTATATAACCTGTCAGGCTTTATGTCTTAAATGTATTTTTTTTGTCCCACAACATTCACACAGTCCTGTTAGTTGTACACATCCATGATGATGAAATATTTGGACAAGATTACAAGAAGAATAAATGTAACTTCCTTCCTTCTCTTGTCTTTATTTTCAATTATATTTACTGAAGAGGTCATTTAACAATTTTACCCAGTTTATACACAGATAAATTTTTTTATTTTATATATATATACATATAAAATAAATAAATAAATAATAATAATAATAATAATTGAATACAACTAAAAACAAAAAAGAATATTAATTTTGAGACAACATTATCATTGATGTCATGTATTGTTATTACAAATATACATTCCATGTATTTGCTAATTCTAACTCATAAAAGTGCATCTAAATGCAGTCATTAAATGAAACTTCAAAAAGTTTCCTTTTCAGATTTGCTGTTGGAAAAAATTTTAAAGAGTCACAATGTAAATATTATAAGGTCTATAATGTCAAAACAACATAATCAAGGAATTATTCACAATATGTGATTTGCTATAAAACAATAAAACTATTTAGAATCATAGTGAGACTTTGATTAGATTTGTGCAATATATATGGCAAAGAAAATAGTGAAAGGCCAAACGCTTGTTTAAGCCTAAGAATATGTGAATTGCCAAGCAAGCAGTGATTCAAAGCTCTATTTTTGCTGCCTAGGAGAAACTGTGTTCCTCAGCAGGAAGCCCTGCAGTAACCTGTGTCACTCCTCATTCTGACAGCCAGGGTGATGCTGACCAGACACCCCATCTTGAAACACACACCAGCTCTTTGTTTGCTTATGTATTTCTTTAATTCCACACCCCAAAAATCAAGCATATGAAAATTGACATTTTCCATCGTTTTTCAGCAGGCGTTGTCTGTGTTGACTCATTTCAAGGGAATTCGTCACTCACTGGACACATGGCAAAATTGAAGATGAAATGTTTCTAAAGACAGGAAGAAACACCTCATCAATTCACAATTCTCTTTCAAAACTAAGCATGCTCTTCTTTCTGAATTATCTTGATTAATGTGACATTTCAGCTTTTCCATGTTGGCACTGAGAAGAGATTGTTTATTTTTATTTGAAAAGTTTCAAGTACAATGATGAGACAATGTGCATGACATGAAGTAGCTCAAAGAATTTTACATGATACAAGACTCACACACACACACACACACACATACACACACACACACACACACACCTGCATGCATGTGAGATACAGCGTTTGTGTGAGTGTGTGTGTGTGTGTGTGTGTGTGTGTGTGTGTGTGTGTGTGTGTGTGTGTGTGTGTGTGTGTGCGCGTGTGTGATTGTGTGTGCGTGTGTGTGTTGGTGTGTGTGCGCATGCTTGTGTCCATGTGTGTGCGTGTGTGTTTGTGTGTGCACGTGCTTGTGTGCGTGTGTGCCTGTGTGCATGTGTATGTGTGTGTGCGCGTGCTTGTGTGCGCGTGCTTGTGTGTGCATGTGTGTGTGTGTGTGTGTGTGTGCTTGTGTGCGTGTGCGTGCGTGCGTGTGTGTGTGTGTGTGTGTGTGTGTGTGTGTGTGTGTGTGTGTGTGTGTGTGTGTGTGTGTGTGTGTGTGCCTGAACAGTTTTCTGGATTTGAGTCTGGCCTCAGGGAGAGATTTGGAACATTGTTGTTGTCTAGTTAACAGACAGCCACTCGCACATGATTAATTGTTTCCTCGTTGAGCTTGTAACATTCTCTGTGTCTGTGCCAGGCCTCCCAGGATCTCAAAGCCCAATGCCACATTGTTCAAGAGGATCTCCCTGTTGGGATCCACATTTTGTTTACTTTCCTCAAACATGCACACTGTGTACATGTGAGAGGTGCTTTTTTAGTTTATTATGTTTTGTTCACTACTGATATTAGCACATAGTGAATACATTTAAAATATATTCCCACAGTTACATATGTAATGTTGTCATTTTTTGGGAACTTTCCTGTAATGGAAACTGTCCATTACAAAGTGCTGATATTCGAGTCTCTTTTCATAAATGTCCTTACAGAAATCTTCAATAACATTAATACATTTTAAATGCAATTTAACATGCTGTGATTTTTTTATGGGTAAAGCTTGCTTGCTTGCTTTATTTATTTATTTATTTATTTATTTATTTATTTATTTATTTAATATTTACAAATGATAGTTAGATCCCAGGTTCATCTTATTTATTATACAAAATATGCATGAAGTTATAAGCTTGATCTGATGACACATGTGATCACAAAAAGAAACCTAAACTTCTAAAATTCATACCATCTGGACATTTGTTGTATAAGCTAAAACAATTCCTGAACACTTTGTGTGTGCTTTTACCATAATTATTGTAATATAAGCATTATTTTGAATGTTGAGGAACTGGGTATGAATTCCAGTTGGAAAAATATTTTTTTGATTCTGCTATTTAAATAGTGTTGGTAAAACTATGTGTGTGTAATCCATCAGAATAAAACAGCGCTGCAGATATTATTATATTATATTACACCTGTAAGGTCAAAGGCACAGTCTACCTTTCTTGTGTTAATAAGAGCACATGAGTGAGCAAGATGATTAATTAATTACAATTATCTGATCACTGGTAATTCACTGGAGAAGATAACATTAATGGTACTTAATTGCTCTACCAAACCTTGATCTGCTTAAATTGCTCTGTTCACTTTTCCTTCTCTGACTGTCCAGAGCTTTTACATGCAGTGAAATGGCTCAATATGGATGCTTAAAATATTAAGGGAGTGGGAGAAAAATTGCAAACTCTAATTATTGGGTATCACAGCGCTTGCTACTTGAGGATGTTGGATGTAGACACAGTTGGAGCTTGTTGGATAGCCCATTAAAGCAAAAACTATTCAGATTCTGCCCAACGACCATTCTTGGTATAATGATATAATAGAATAAGTTCAGGAGAAATGATCCGGTGGGTTTATAGCATCTAATTATACAGAAACAGCTAGATAATATTCCAAGCTTGAACAGCATTCACTGTAGCTACGATTTAAACATTCTGTATTGTAATAGCGACCATCAGCCTTCACAGCGCATGCTGGTATAATGTCACTGTTTCATTTCTGTGGCTAATTAGCAGCCCTGAGTATTTTGCAGTAACGTTAACTGCTATTAAACACTGCTAAATTGCTTGCCATAAAGTCCAGGACAAAGGTTCGGTCTGATCTTTGTTGTAAGATTGATCAGTTAGTAATCGCTTAATCATAAAAATAATATTGTACTAGACAGCATGTGGATTGTCTGCTGTTGAAGACAAACTACAAAGCAATCAAACCACCTAAACATTCTAATACACTAAAGAACATTTTCAAAAAGAAATGTCCAGTTAATAGGATATGTTCAAACAGTTGATTACATGACATCCTTCTATTTGAGCCTTAGAGTATTTCCATCTAAATAACTTTATAAACCACAGAATAAACTGATAAACTCTCCCAGGTCTGTGCTGGTCAGAGGTTTTGCTCCATTCTACAGATTTAACTAAATATAAATACATTAATCAGAGTAATAGATTATATAAATAATGTGTTCTAAACAGATACAAATACAGATATGAATAGGAGACACACTATCTGTTTATCAGGAATAAAATAACATTTTATAGATGTATTTATAGGATATAATCTGTATAGTCTTTGTAGAAAGTGTTACCAATACCTTATGAACATTGCTAATGCCAAAAAAAAAAAAAACTCTTAATAAAAACTGTCAAACCAAAGGCCTCATTTTGAGACTCTCTCTGCTAATACCACTACCAATGTACATTATACATGTATAATACATCTATAAGGCATAATTATTATGATTATTACTTATTTATAACTATTTTTATAAAGCATTTATAAATTGGTAACAAAGCAGAGTTTTGAATGTGTTACATAACTAAAGATTTTAAGTCTAATCGCTTGGAGCATTAAATGCACTCATAGAGCCATGGATAAGTTCATTCAGAAGTGGTTTATATGTGTAACGGCTTATGAATGTGTTATAACATGACATGGATGTGTTCAGAAGCACTTTCTTTCATATACAGTGTTTGCAACAGCAAAAATAAAATTGTGATAGAAACCCAACAGTTATATAATTGTACAATGCCTTATGGACACATTACGAATGTGGTCATAGTCCATTATGAATATGACCTTTGTGCTTACCAGTATGACCAGTATATTAATCCAGTGGTTTATACTAAATGGTATGAGTAAGTCTAAAAATGGAACAGTAAAAATACAGCAAAATAGCAGCAAATATCTAATAGTCATTTAATGGTAATGATCCAGAGTGGTGTTACAGTGGATGTGCTAAAGGACAGATTCTGCCTGACTTGTACATTCTGTACAGAGCAACAGAGACCAGGCTGAGAGACAAGGTTAACACATGGCACAGCCCTTTCAGGGTCTCCTGATGGGGGAACCCTTATCCGTGTCTTCACAAGTTATTTTCATCCCTCAATAAACAGGCTGGCCATTGTCACATGGAGGGCTCTCATTATTATTTTTAAAGTAATTACACCTTATTATCTGTGTTTACTTTGGCGAGGGCGAGTGCAGGTGTGGACTGGGAGCTGTGGGTGGTGGTGATGGACCGCACTGGTGAGCAGTTTGCCCCCATGAGCCTGCCTGCCTGCCTGTCTGTCTCCCCCCCACCCCCTTTTTTATTTTTTTGCTCGCAGTTTGGGCATTGTAGCTGTGCTCTGCCACTAATTTGAGCCCCACAAAAGAAAATGTGCAATTAGGCCTATTATTGCAGCAGCTGCAAGCTCCCAGCTCGACAATCCCCTGTCTTTTCTTGGCTCATGGAAGGGGAAGCTCACTGAGGTCGTGTGCAGCAGAGCCGCAGTCACTCACTCTCACAGCGGAGGAAAAAAATCTGCAAATAAACAATAAAAAAAAAAACAAATAATGGAGAATAGGAAAAAATACCTGTGGGAGCAGAATGAATCATCAGTACATAATGATGCTAAATATTTCTCTTTTTTTTGGATTATGTAAATAAAGTCCTTGGTTAAAAAAATTTATGAAGACTTGACAGTTATTTCTGCACAACGTGAAAATCACCATTGATTTATGTAGACAGATTGTTAGAAGAACAAAAGAAACATAATAGACCCAAACTTAAGGTTACTGTCAAGCCTCATGATATTGTTTTTTTAGTGTTGTTTTGTTTTTTTGTTTTTGTGGACCACCTTCAGTCAAACACAAAGCCAATCTTACGGCTTTGGCACAAACAAAATGGTCTTGGATTCTTCGCTGTTCCTCTCACTTAGTGATTTTCACACCTCACCGACTTTCCAACAATTAAAATAATCATCCAGCACACAGCACTCATTTTCAAGGGTATCGGTGGATTTGCATGTTATGAGTATGTCTGGCTGTGCGTGTGCATATGCTCCTGCTCCTCTGTATTCCCCTGTTAAAATTACAAAAAGTGCAGGTATTATTGATTTAATAGCAGTTCATTTAATTCAAAGGCTCAGTGTCTCATCTATCAAATTAGGCACATTTGTAGAAGTAGTGTTCATGCATAAATTATGTTATATTTGAATGCTTATATAAATCACCCAATAATTCACCTCTAAATTGAAAAGGAAAATGAAGAATGGAAAATTGGAAAATTTAAGAGTATATCCAACAAAACGAATTGAAGTGAACACAGAAAACCTTCATATGCATGCTTCAGAAGGACTATTAATGGATAAATTCTAAAAGACAAAGGTTAAAAAATGTAAAAACAGAAAGAGGGCATGCAGAGACAGAGCAGAACAGGAGGATTCTCTCCTGTGGTAAAAGATGTCTTACTGGCATCAATTTCAGCTCATTATGGCGCTGAGACTGAGAGACACAAATCCAAAGAAACCATTTTGCTAGGAGGTCTGTGGCTGGGCAAATTGGCCTCGGCTTGTGTGTGTGGGAGCCCCTGCTGAGTAAAGCGGAAGAGCAGGGCCCGATGGCGAAGGTGGGCAGGCCCAGGCAGGACACACTGTGGCCACCCCCCTGCCTCTGACACACACTGCACTAGATAATCTGCCTGCCAAACACCAAAGGCTCAGCGGGAAGCGCTGTGAACAGCAGTAGAACTGCTCCTCTGCTCATTTCCCCTGCCTCTGTTGGTTTACACATATAACACATACATACAGGATCTCTACACAATCTCAGCCTGTATCTGTATGCTTAACATTGGATAGGTGTGGGGTGTTTAAAAGGATAACTTTTCCATATTTTTAAATATTTGCACATTGGACTTATTTTATTATTATTATTTGAGCAACCACAGAGTTGTGAACACTGCCAACAAGAAAATCCTAGCAGGCAGAAATATCCAACCACAAACCTAGCGAATGTCGGTGTCTGGATCAACACCATGTTGACAGCATAAATTTTAAAAAATGCAAATTGGGTGGACTGATATTTAACTGCAACCTGACCGAAATGTTCAGATTTCCAGCTGAATGTACTGATTACTTTGTACAAATGATAAATTTAACATGCAGTACAGTCTGCAGTCAGGTCCACATCCACACAATAGTCAACTGTAGTTATATTTACTGTTGAGCAACTGATTAATATATTTATAGACCTGAGCATCGCTACAGTATGCCTCTTGGTGGACCAGCAGCAGGAACCTGCCAGCCGCTGAAGAGTTAAATCTCAGTGCTGGTCACTAGCTTGGATAAAATGCTAGGGTTGCGTCAGGATGGGCATCCGGTGTGAAACCGGTGCCAAATCAAATATGTGGACCAGATGAACTGCAGTGGTGACCCTGAACAGGGAGCAGCTGGAAGAACATAAGCTTCGCTAATGTATAGTGACCGTTATACTGTGTGACTTTAGAAAGGATCTAGAAGAAACATTAGCAAATTACATCATTGTTTTTTTTCTAGATGTGTGCCAAGATGCAGTGAGAAAGCAGCTAGAGGTGAAAGTCTTTTTCAACAGTAACAATTAGTGACCTGTCTATTTTTTTAATTGATCAAAGAGACCCTTCTTGTGGCTCACAAAGAGTGTGAAAAATACTTGATCAAGGAAATTCAAGTCTTTTCTATCCTGTTTCCTTGTAACTTTTCTGCCACACAAAGTTTTTTTTTTTTTATTCTGACTGCAGTTTTAGATAAAAATACAGCAAAGTGATGTTTTCAGGATGTCTCTTATATTGTAAAAATTTAGCTAAATGTTGGCACATATGCTTAGACTCCACATCCCACTGAAATGCAGTCATTTAACCTTAAAAAATACAAAAATAATTTAAGCTGCATTTCTGTTGTAATTGTTTCTATACTGACAAATTTTCAGCTTCTTCAGTTGAGTCCAAATCTCCAGTATTACTGTATAATTAATCCCTTATTAGTGAGTATAAGACAAAACATCTGATTTGTGTTGTCAATTGTATTCAAGTCAATCAGAGACAAGATTTTTTTTTTTGCTGCTGGTCTGTTTTAATACTGACAGATGGATTAATTTGTATTGCATATTTCAACTGTAGAAGAATTTAAAACAAGTCAAAAATGCTGAGATCACAAAACTGCATTAAGTATTTAACTTTTTCCTCATAAGTGTTTTGATCTAAAAAAAAAAAAAAAAAAAGATGTCTAATTGGCCGTAAAAGACTCAAATCAGAAAACGTAAAAACATAAAAAATTTAAAATCACAAGAATCAAACCAAAACCAGATAGGAAGAGAATAGCTTTAATATGGCAACTATTAACACATTCAAACAGTTTCTTGAAAGATAAAGAAAAAAAAAACTAATTCCGTTGAATTTTCTTCACACTGAAAACACTCATCATCATTCTTACAAGGAAAAAACAAAATCACATTCATAGAGTGACGATTTTCAGTTGGTTAACTAATCATCAGAATGTTATCTGATGGTCAGTGTTACGACGTCTCCATCTTGTATCCATGCTTCTCAAGTTCAGCTCTGCCAAAAGAATTCATACAGGAGATGAAGTTAATAAAAAGGTACGATTGCTTCTGATTCCCATGTAATTTGGACAAAGTCTCATTGAAAAACTCAAACCATTTGCAAACCATTGACAGATACAAGTCTCCTTTATTCACTTTAAAGGAAAGTGTGAACCTGTTTCAGGTCAGCAAACCATGAACAGATCAAATTTAACCAAAGTTCTTAATTATTGGAAGAAAAATGCTTAGCACAATTCCTGATTCAACTCATCAAAATCAGTTTTCTGTTAACTTTTTATTAAATCACCAGTGTGCTGATGTTCAGTCCTTTCAGTCCTTCCATCCTGTAATCTGGTTCACGTAGTTAATAAGGGTGTACTGATAATTTTATAAATAATGTCCCTACATATATGCAGGACTGCACTCACTAGGCAGCATTCTCTGCTGCAAACATGATATCTGAAAATGTTCTTTTTGGTAAAAAGCAGTCCAGACATAGGTACAATTAAACAAAGAACAATTTCACAAAAAAAATAAACCATTTAAAAGGCACTCCTAGAAGACAACCGTGTACCTCAGCTGATTGGAGAAGTCATCTTCTACGTTATCGTCATCCCAGTTATCTTCCCACACATGAGCATCCTCATCTTCATCCAGGCCTGTCCAATCTGAAAATTAAACATACTGTATTTTACTAACAAACTACAATGAAATAGTGTTTGTAATCTATTTATTATAACAATGCTGTGAAGTGCTAAAGTTTAAAAGTGAGTCAATAATGCTTTACGTTTGACTTTTAAACAATTTCCAAAAGTTTGTTAAACATATGCTCATTAAAAACAAAGTCAGATCAGAGCAACCAATGTAGATCTGATGACTTTTAAAAACCTTTCAGCAAAGTGAAAAAACACACATTAGCAAACTTCCTGCATGTGATACAGCTTTCCAGCTCACATCATTGTTATGTTCATTCGACTCATTGCCAGTGTATAAAGTCTGACCAAGTTACGTCTGCACAGCATATTTTTCTATCAACCAATCCCTGACCACACACACACACACACACATCCCTGTTCATTTAAAGCTACCTTTTGGTTATATTTACAAGTACCAAAAGCAAGTAATTCCATCTGTACCCATTTACATCCTGTCTGTTTTCCGAGTACTAATTGCCCCTGTGTCATTTTGTCTGCTTTTTGATAGAAATGACAGTATTTAGTAAATTATATAAAGAATTCATTTATGGTGCCTTGATAAAACAAAACAAAAAAAAAACAAAACAAAAAAAACACAGAACCTTAAATAGAAATAAATAAATGGACGTTTATTGTTTTCTAGAGTTTTTCGCCTGTGTGTAAACGTTTTAGTATGCAAATAAATTAATGTATAAATGAGCTTCTGACGTCATCTCTTGTACAGTTGGAGTTATGCAGTAGCTACTTTCGTTCTAATGATATTGCAAATCTCAATCGTGTCTTTGTGATTAATTGTTTCTCAGTGTAATGTAACGTCATGCTAATATTAGTCAGTCATTGTAATTCTGGCTTAATATCACAAAATAAGAAAACTAGCATCTAGCTTGGTGTCTAACAAACATTAGCTACTAGTTACTTTACATGTATGAGATCCTTTCGTTATTTCACACTATTATGGCGTGTATTTAGACGTCCTATAGAATATAACTTATTGCTACATAAAAAAACATCTTTATTCAATTTAGTTAGCTTGTTAGCCAACAAAGGCAGAGTGGCATTACTAGGCATATCTGCTAATTAGCATAGCTAGCTGCTCGCTGAGTCACTGTATAATCACACCGTTAAATTCCTTTTCCTCGCCGGCAAAATCACACATAAAATTTACCCACCTTCGGCTGGAAATTCTTCAAATTCGTCATCTTCCTCCAACAAGCCCAAATCTACAGTTTGTTTCTTCTCAGACATGACAGCCAGTTAGCTTCTCACTGTGAGCCACAACACGAGAGAATTATGGGAATATGGATGGCGCATGCGTATTTTGTGTGTGTGCGCGCGCATGTCACAAGAGGCGTTAAATCTGCCTCCAAAACATGGCGCCTATATGTTTACTAGAGCATTAGTTTGCGCCCCCATGGTTTCTGTATAGATAGAATGGTGTAGATTTACCACTGTTTTCTCAGTTTATGCCTTTTTGTTATGTTTTTAAGTTAAAAGTAAAAGGGTGGTGGTATCCACAATCCAAAATGTTTAGTAAAATCACAATAAATGTCAATCCTTGTACATTTTAATGTTTTTACAGACCAAACATTTAAATTTAAGTGTTCTACGTCCTATTTTCTATACTTTTCTTTGTTTTGTTTTTTAAATCCAAAAACAATGGTGTCCTAGTTAGGATGCACAACTCATATTTGCTCTCATCTCACATTGGTTTCATTTTCATGTAGTCCTGTACGTCCTGTGTAATATTCTTGTTACATGTTAAACATTCCAAATTTTCCCTCTTTTCTCGGTTTCAAATGGTTTGTCTTTCTCCTATAGGTACCACCCTGTCATTCAAGTTGATTTATCAGTCCTCACAGATGAAACCTAGGGCTTAAACCAGTACTGCATCCCAATTTGCCTAAATCTGTTTATTAAATTAGAATTAGTGTTTCCTATGTAGTATGTGGAAATCAGTACACCAATTGTACCCAGAAGGTGTATTATTTACATTAGATTATGAGCGGATTTGTGGATTCATATACATGTTTATAATAGAATAATTAAGATAATGAATGAGGAAAAGCTAAAATGCAATGAGATTTTAATGCTGACAGTGTGTGTAACTAGGCAACAGGATTCTCTATTGTTACATGAAGTTGTAGTATGTCCCAGTACCTGCATACTCTTTTGCTATTCATAGCTATTAATTGTTTGAACAATCTAACAGATCACACCTAAGCAGCACCTGTCAGTCATGCACTTTTTGTTCACATGAAAAATAGGTAGGTTTAAAGAAAAGGTGCCAGGTACTTTGTTAAAAACCTCTAGCAAGGAATGTCGTGAAATGAATTCTAATCCAATCTACACTCATATTCATCTTTTGAAGGACAAGTCTTTGGCCTTGGTGTTCCAGTACCATTGCTGTCTTACAGTTCCAGGGTCACCAGTGTGATTGGGTTTTGCATTTTCTTCTTTTGTCTCTGTGGGTTTATTCTGGATTTTCCAGTTTCCTTCAACTTTCCAAAAACACGATAGTTTGATGTCATTTCTATGCTATTTTTCCCCCAACAGTAGGTGTGAATGTGCATTATGCACTACAATGGACTGGCTTCACATTCAGAGTGTATTCCTTCTCCACGTATGTGTTCCAATTATATTCTCTACTGTACATCCAACATAATCCTAACCAAAATAATGTGTCTACAAAAATAATGAATAAATGAATGAATTAACAAATTAAGAAATATTTAAGTTTATTTTAACCACTTCTCGAGAATATATCATGTTTGCAACCTATACAAAGTCCAAATGCAGATTTCTGATTTTTGTATTATTAAAATACCATTTTTATGTCTAGTAATGCCACTGTGTCTACGTAAAAACTTCCATCTAACTCCTTGGCAAATGTAGAGAATAGTTCTCAGTTTACTCTTTGTAAATATTTAGTTTTAAGTTGAACTTACACATGACTAAACAAATATAATACTTATATGAGACTGCATAGACCAAGCATTCAGCAGTACCATTAAGCAAGAAGTATATTTGGAGACAAAAGAGATATTTTAAGTAACACTGGTGGTGAAAAGTAAAATAAAACTATTTACATGAATAAAAAAACACCTCAATTAGGGCACACATTTTTCAATAAAGTACAAATTACATTGTGATCCATGTGGCGTGTTCAAGTAATGAACTGACAGCGACTGGTGGGTAGGCCTCTGTGCTGCAGTGTAGATAAATGACAGCACATACACCACAAAACCACATGCACCACAATGAAAATTGCCCCGTGGCTCCCATTTGCTGACAGACGGTGAAAACCTCAACTAAGATCTTATTCACTTATTCTATTTTCAAAACTATTTAGTAATCATCTTAATTGCCCCCTCAAAAAGAGTATGCAGAAAAGGATGATGTTAGGATAATGGTTTAAACACATCAATATGGTTTGTTTAAGTAAAGAAAAACAGTTTATTTATGAGAGAACATGCAGATGCCTTTTTTGAGTGAGTCCAAGTGATTGTTCAAACTAATTGCATACAGTTGACAAGACTGGAAGGATCCTTGCACATAGTCTTAGGCATGGTTTGGGAATGTTGTTCGATGTCCACTGAGCATACCTGAGACTGCAGTTACACCATGGCGCCTGGAGTCTCCCGGGGTAGGGAGGGGGCAGACATCAGGGCTACCCAGACTGACTCCCGGCCTTTCTTCACATGTGAGAATGCCATTCATCAGCCCCTCCAGGACAGTATCGCACTGAGTCCTCATAGAGGCTCCGACCCAGCTCGGCCAGTCTGGCAGTCTCGCTTCCACCGACCTTTATCAGGACAGAGATCACATTTTGGCCTGAGGGGTGCTAGGACGAGCAAGTGAATGCAGGTTGCATGGGGGTGGGGGTGAGTTTGGTGTGGGGATATGAGACAGAGAAAAGGTGGGTGAGCAGAGCCATCATCACTTCCAGCTCCCATTGGTCTGATCCCTGCAGCAGATTAGTGACATGGCTCCCGTTCTGCCAAGGAAAGTGACAACACACCAGAACATGCGGCTGTCTACCTGTCTGAGGGTCCTTGATAAGATAATCACTCTGTCTCATTTAACCTATATAGAAGAATGACAATTGAAACTGTGGAGAAGATGGCTTTTAAAGTATCTCTATATCATGACCGCAAAGGTACTGGATGTGAATTGTATAATATTATTGAGATAGTTTTATCATTCATTTATTAGAATGACATAGCTGAGTAATTTTGAATTACTAACATACATCATGGTGAAATGTAATTATAAAGTTAAATGTTACTGTAAATGGTTAAAATGATAGGTTCATTAATAAGTTGCAATCTTTGGCAAATCACTGTAGTAAAAAAATAAAACATTTTGGAAGATGCTGTTGTTAGTAAGTTAAAAAAAAAGATCTTGTCACATAACACCACCCCATCTTTGATCATTTTGTATAACAGCATGCCCCATTGTGTTTTATTCCTTACATTATATTGCTGCTTATGCTGTTCCAAAAACATCCTTATGTTTTAAAGCAATTATTTTAGACCAAGCTGTCAAATTAATATGATTCATGTCAACATATTAGCCCTCAGAAGTTGATGAGTTCCTTTTGTATATAGTATATCTGTCAAGTTTTGGAATTAAATTTAATTCCATCTAGCCACTAAGCCTAGAATCTCTATGTCTTTAGTGATGAATCTCTGTAATGAGGGTGCAGGTTTGTGCTTTTTGAAAAAGTATGTTGTTGATCAAATGAGGCAATAACACAGTCAAAGCCACATGAACATGTGGAAAAGATATACACAACAAAGCTTCCTATTTTTTTCCTCTCCAGCCAACAACCAACTAATTCAACTGTCTGTCATGAGGAATTTTAGCTTCATATTTTTCATCTGTCTTTCTTGAAAAGCCCTGTCATCTGGGGCTTGAGGTACAGTTTGCCAACACTCTAATAACCCTTTATGGACATACAATCTAATGTCTGTCCTGGCCGGCCCCCATAATCCTGTTCACCTCTGCGGCTTACTTATGCTTGAGCTTAAGTTGCTTTTTTTTTTTGTTTTTATCAGGATTTTGATGATAAATGCTATCAGCGAGGGAGAAATGAAATATGGGGGGTCTACCCCAAATCACAAGAGAGCACAGTTATTTGGGAACTCTGTGAATTGATGTGAACAGCTCACAGTTATTCGTTTGTTCTTTACTCCAAGTCTTACTGTTATCATTAGCATCATTTTCTTTCTCTGTGTGCTGCAGAATTATGCTTGGTTGAATGAATCCTATATTATTTGGGAGTATGGAATGGCTTCTCTTACAAAGTAGAGGATCATATATAATAATGTAAAAGCTTTTTTTAATAAGCAGTATGAAAAATATTACATCATAAGAGTTTAAAGTTTCAATATTGTTTGACAACATACTGTACATCATTCTTAATAGTACATTAGTCATTGTCTCATAAGTACCCCAGGGCTATGTTCTGATTATAACTCTTCGTTTTACTTTTGATTTCTGCAAACCCTTCATAACAAAGTTACTCTGGACAGAATTAATGGCTTCTAAATCACAGCATGCAAATCTCAGATCTATACATGACTTATATATTACATATCAAATTACTCTGATTACTATGTTTGTGTTGTAGTAAAAATGTTTATGTCTGACATAATCATATATTACTAAAATGTCATTAACAATCCTGCTTGTCATACAGAGCTTTGTTCAAGCCATGTTGCATGATAACAGATTTCATTTTAACCTGCATAATGTTGTGAACGTTGCAGCAGAATTAGATCATTCATTTTGCCACTGTTGGTAGCAATACACTGTGAAAAATGTACAGTTTACAAACGTTGCAAAAATATATGTGGTATAGAATAAAATCATCAATCACATGATGTCTTCAGTCAGTAAACATTTAATATATTTTAGAACACCACTGTAATTCACTACAATGGTGCATTGTAAGAGACATGGCAAACCTTTATACTCCCTCCATCTCTCTCTCCCTCTCTCTGTCCATGTTGGAATGACATTCTCAAGTGAACGTCCCTCATCAAGGGGCTTACAGAGTAAGTGATAAAGTGTTCCACTCTAATACCTACCCACTTCTCATCTGTCATCTATAAAGAGGATTGGAAATACAACAACATTCTTCAGGATATAATGATATCCATGGAACACAGGGGGATATTGTAGAAGATATAACATGAGAAGAAGATGTCTATTTTCTTTCTTCTTTTTTCACTGCACTACCTGTGTGGTTATTATAACTGATAGATATATTTTGTTTATTTATATTCTACTGCTTGAACAGGGAGATCAGCCATTTTAGTGATGGACTATCACATCTGTTTTAGAGCCACTGTTTCAGGTGTCTATCATGCTGCACATTTTAATAATCACCATGTGGTTCGGAAACACCGGTGATTGGGCAGATTGATAAATGAAGCTATCCTCATTTGGGCTTAGCTGCTTTGAGGGCCCCTTCAGCTCTGGACTTCATCCAGGAAAACCTCTAACAGCCACTTATTAAGTAGTTAGACCAACAAGACTAGAGTAGTGGTCACCTGGGTATGTGTCAGAGAGGCCCAAATGGTTGCTGGTTGATGCTGGGTTCAGTAGTTGATGTGCTGAGAATCCACCACTGGACACAATGACCTCTCTTCTCCCCTGTGCTCCAAAGTCCTATGTTTGTACAGCTTGGTGGCTTGTTTGGAAATGTAATTATTACTATTTTCTAAAAACATTGTTCAATGCCACTGACATGTCTTCATGTCTTGGTCAGCTTGAGACAGGCAGACATTTATTTCAAAATTGGACAGGCTATAATATGCTTTGTATATTTAAGTCTATTTTCAACCTTTTTTTGGAGTTATATTATTAAATTGGATATTCTTATGAATTCAGGAAAAGCACATTTTAATCTAAAGTTCTTAATAAAAAGTTTCAAGTGATTATCTCTAGGTGGCTAATGATAGCATTCTTAAAATGTATTATATTTATTAATTGTTTTTCCACCTTTGTGAACATCGTTTTTTCTAATTCTAATTTCCTAATTGAATTCATAATGTACTAAAGCATTGGGTGTCTGTGTACCGCTTGATTTTATCATATATTCAGGTGCATCTAAGATTTTCTAGGTAGCATAAGATGCAGAGACATAAACACATTTTGGCTTATAATTATAACACTTTTTGTACCGATCTTTTCTTTTCTGTTTTCTAAAATTATATATTGAGACCAACAAGTTGCAAGGACTCAGTGTTGTTTCAGTAATTGCCCAGCTGTTTTTGCAGAAATATACTCACATATTACTAACACCATGCCATGTCCTTCATCACCACAAAGTGCTACAGCACGGCTCAAATTTATTATAGGTAAAGGGAAAAAATGTCAAGGCTATTGAAATGAACAGAGAAAGTATTTAGCCTCTCTTATGCATGGGCGTCAGGGCAAGAAACCAAGAATAATTTTCTAAGGTATAGCCTAAGGCTAAGGTTTGCGGCACTTAGCCAATGACAAGCTTTTAAAGAGACCAGAGCACCATGGGGTGACTGCAGATGAAACACTAGGTGGTGAAAGGGAAAGTGGTGATTTGTCATTAAGACTTTTCAAAGAGTAGTAAATGCTAAGGGTTCAATTTAGGGTTTTTTTTCCACCTCCATTCAAAGTACAACTTGTTCCTGCTAAAGTAGCTTAAATCTAACAGTTTCAGCTCTTTGTTTTTATGACAAATTTCATTGTAAACAAGGACAGTTTGTTATGTGTGTGTGTGTGTGTGTGTGTGTGTGTGTGTGTGTGTGTGTGTGTGTGTGTGTGTGTGTGTGTGTGTGTGTGTGTGTGTGTGTGTGCATCGATATTTGTCAATAATATTAATGCTAAATTTCATTGTGAGTTAGAAAATAAAATTGATTAAGGCTTTTCTGTGACCAAATAAGACCTTGTATGCTTTAGCATGTCTTCCTCTGTTGTTCCTTTGGGGACATTATTAAAGGTTCCACATAGTACCTTACAAAAGAGTGTTTCCTGATGAAGAAGGGTTCCAATTAGAAACTACTCTTAATGAGTAGAAAGAATTTTGTTGTTAAATGTAAAAGTGGTAGATATTTTTCAGTGTCCAGCCTTTACAGTATATTGATGTCCAAAATAGCTGATATTCTTCATATCCCACTGTGTTAGAGATATATATCACAGTGATGGGAGCTGTGTGAGGATAATTACATGTGGTATCATTTACTGATACATACAGCTGTGGCTCTGTGCCAGTACCTCCACCATTTCCTAACAAGTGCACTGATGGATATGCAAATCAGTGGAACCCTTTGTTCAATTAAGTGCCATTAAAACATGAATATTCAACAAAGTATTTGTTCCTCAATGAACATGTAACTGCAGCAACTATGCACTAGTTCATTTTTTTAAGTACTTGTTCATTTCAGGAATTGTAGTGGTGTTCTGATATTTGTATTGTTTATAAATAAATAAATGCATAAATAAAAATTGCTCACACACTCATAATTATGATATGACAAAGCCTACTGTTATATAGGCTACTTATGGCAAGCTCTGTTGTTTTAAGAGCATGTAGGTTTGTAGGGGGTTTTGTCTTATAATCTCTGCATTCTTTTCAGAATTAAAATAAGAAAAAGGGTGTTTCCTTCTTTATTCAGTGGCATACTCGGTCTTACTTATACTTGTACTTGTTAAGTATAAGCAGTCATAATTATCAGTCATAACACATTTCGTTTTAGAAAATAATGAGTCATAGGCTTTTTGTGGAGAGTTTGTTTATTTGTTTGATTGGAGACTTTGTTTAGTCATTGAAATTAGCTAAACTGCAGTAAACTGTATTGGTACTAATAAATGTATATATTCAAAAAAGCAAAAACATCCTTTTTTCTTCTTCAATCATGTTGTAAATAGTCACTCTTCTTGTTCCATATTTAGTCTTTTTTTTTTCATTGTGATCCGTGTCTTCGTATTCTATACGAAGAAAAGGCAAGTCTCGTTCATCCAAAGTTTGATGCTATTTGGATAAGACCTCCATCGTGTGGTTGTGAAAGGATAGTCCAAAATATAGGTTAAGACACTGGTTGAGAAGAAATGTGTGGGGGCGTTGATAGAGTGAACAAATGTTACATGCAGGGAGGATGTACCCCAGATGACAAATAGGCCTGCAGGACAGCAAGGTTCAGCCAGCTGCTTGGCCTCTCAGATTTGTGATTGATGGTGTTGATGTTCTAAATCGGGCCTCAGATACGCCAAGTACAGAAATCATAATAGCGGTCCTTTAGATTAAGGCTGGAGATAGCGGGGTAAAGATGGAGACAGACGACGGGTTTCCAGAATGCAGCAGTGTATGGGATGCCAGCTGTGATAAGCAGACCAAATTGCTACATACATAACATCTTTCTGGTGTCTGAGTAATCCAATTATCAGACATAAGTATTAAAGTATGCCAGGCCAAGATGGAAATTGTATTGTGCACTTGGCTGGCTGGATATACCATCTGCACAGAGCAATAATGCTTCATAGTATGTTAAAGATGTTTAGATTCAGTAACAGATTCATAGAGTCTCGAATTTCATAAATTGTCTCTGTCATCACTCTCAATCTTACAAGATACTTGATGCTGCAGAAATCAAAAATATATTAGTGATAAGTATATAACTAAAGTTCACAATAATCATGTTATTTTATGAAAGTGTTAAAGGGGGGGGGGCTGTAATGAAGAAGAAAGAGAGCATGCCACACACATGCTGAACAGAACAGATATAACAGAAGAAATTTCTCAAGATTACAAGATTACCTATCTAAATATATGCTTTGACTTTTCATATGCTTTGAGTCATGGAAATTAGCATTAGAATTTGCTTTAGCCTTGGGCTTTAGAAAGAAATAGTGCAGGTCCTAGTCCAGTTATGCCATTATAATTTGAAACATGTTTTGTTACACCTAACCCAAGAGAGATCACTTATATTTAAACTAGTTTCACAGACTAATATTAAGTTTCATGTTGCAGACTGTAACGAACCCTGATTTTCTTTATAGATAATAATAGTATTTAGAAATCAGTCAGATTGCATTGGCATTATATAAGGGTTTTTTTGTGATTGAATTTAAGCACCCGGAATTCTGGATTCTCTGTCCTGAATATACATGAAAGTGAATTAAAAACGAAACTATTACTGGGATGTTAAGAGAGTAATAGCTTAGGAGAGAGAGAGTGAGCAATTAGTTAGAAAAGGAATATGCCCACCTATTACCTGGATCATCATTCTGGAAGCCAAAAATGACCACTCATATTGTAGTGTGCAGGCATTTTACAGGCTTTCAACTACGTTCAAGAGACTTTAAAGAGTTTGCAATTATTAAACTTTGTATTGACCCTGCAGTTAAATGCTTGTGCGTGTCCATTATGTGGCAATCTCACATCCAGGATAATGGGCATTTTTCAGAAGAGTCAGAAGTCAAACTGTACACTGCATGAAAAGCAGTGTTAAGAGGCTGGCAATCTGTATAATTAAATAAAACCCAACTGAGTGTGTACACCACAATGCAACAGAGGGTTGCTACATTTTAAATAGACTGTAGGGCTTTATGGTATTTATGTTTGACAGCACTGAATGACATACTGTTTAAAATGCTGCACATTACACAGGGCACGAACCTAAACAATCATCACTTAGCCATGCTGCCTTATATGTTACGTTTTAATATTTTAATAAATCATAAAAAGCGGTTAAACACATCTGTGTGCCAAGCAAAACACCAATTTGTCCTTCTCAAGTTGTCATTTGGCATTTGTTGCATAAGAGTAACAAATGATCCTTCACAAAAATGAAGGCTCCTAATAGCTTTTACCCGTTTACAAGTTTTTCTACTAATTATCTTTATTAGCACTTGTAAAAGGCCTGTGTGCTCTGAGAAGGCCGTGGTTGTTTAGAGATAATGGCTGTACAGCCTTCTCTGTCTGGAGTGTTGACGTGCTGATGTCTTTCTAGCCTCAGGCCAGTTAGATTGGCGTTCATGAAGCACCCTCATTGTTTAAAGCAGACGCCCCCCGACTTCTCCCCTTTGCCCAGTGTAGATCTCTGACTGCATGATCCCTTCATGTGCTCTGGTGAAATACAGATGCCCCGACCTGGCTCTATTTCAGCCAGGCTTGTGTATATGCATATAATTTTCACCCAGCTGTCTCAAGGTCCAAGACTCGTGGGGTACTTTTTCCTCCTGTTGCACCTGATCACGCAACAATTTACAATGCTAGCTTTCATATTTACACACATTTACACTGGATCTAGAATCTAGAATGATGTTAATGGTATTTTTCTGTATAGTCCCCTTTCCCCACAGCCAGTACCCTGTTGCTCTCTACATTAGGCCACTGATGTTTCATAATATGGAAATGTATATTCTATGTTATGTCTATACAATTGTAGGGTAATTATTGCTACAAATTACATCTGTTAGATACTAAACTGTATTTGTATTGTGCAATAAAAATAAAACTCTATCTATCTATCTATCTATCTATCTAGCTGTCTATCTGTCTGTCTGTCTGTCTGTCTGTCAGTCTGTCAGTTTGTCTGTCTGTCAGTCTGTCTGTCTGTCTTTCTGTCAGTCTGTCAGTCTGTCTGTCTGTCTGTCTGTCAGTCTATCTATTTATCTGTTATAAGAAAAATAATTTATGTAATGAAGCTGTAATTACTGTTACCATCATGAACTTGATTACATTTCTATAACAGAAGTGTTTTATTTCACAGCATTTTGCCAACAATTACATGTGTTTATTAACTAAAGAACTATACAATTCATTTTTTGTTACATTAAATTTCTTAGAGTGCCCACAAAACTGTAAAGAAAACAAATTAGCTTCTGTTATCACTCACTTTACAACATGTATGAATAGTCATTCCACATTTTACAATGTGCTTTAACTGGAGACTCTAAGGACACTGAAAACCTCTTCACTTTATCAACATTTACATGGTTTTCATATGCTTATGTAGATTGTCAGATGTTACTAGTAAAATAACTGAAACAAGCACTAACATGACTGGGGTTTAATATACTATATAAAAGTTCAACTTTTGAAGAACATTTTTTGTTGAATTAATAGCATATTAGTGTTTGAAATGGGTTTCTTTTTCTTTATTAAAAAGAGATTTTTTTTAAAAACAGGAGAAGAAAGAATTGCTTTGTCTATAAATGTGTCTAATTTTTCTTGTCTGTTTCTTAACGTCCATTATCTTTACTTTGGGCCAAACTTAAAAAAAAAATTAAACACCTTCTTCTCTTTTTCCATCCAAATAGATTATAATAAAGGTTTGTATATTCAAGAAACTCTGTGGTTGTGTGTTTTAGCCTGGTTCTTGTTTATGGAGAAGCTCTGGCGTCATATGTGGCTGCGTAAAATCTCCTGATAAAGTGCAGCTAATGTAAACTTGGAAGTGAGGGCACAATGGATCAGATGTTTTCCTTGTTAAAGTGTGTCGCTAAATGCCACCAGCTCTTCCACCAGGAGGACCACATGCATTGCAACTAATCTATTCCATAACTTATCAACATGTGTAGCCCATTAATGTAGTCTGTGGAGAACAACACAAAGACACCCAGCCCTGGGATTTTTTGGTGGCGTGAGCAAATCTGTTTAGGATTAAGGAAATAACAATGTGGGTGACACAGAGCCGGCCAAAATTCCAGCAATGGTGGAGAAACCCCAAATAAGCAACTGCAGAATTTGTTGACATTGCTTTGTAACAACTAACCATTCAGATGTTCAGCTTTTTTCACTTCTCTATATCATAAGTGATTCGGATACCTTTATTGATAAATGACATACAGACAGTCACACAATAAACAATTAAAATATATGACTCCAACTGGCATTGTCCGTTATCTCACAGGACTCATTGTCTTTGATGACAAGCAAAAGTGGTGAAGGCTTTATTTCAAGCCCATGAAAAGCAGGAGTCTAACTTCCCCTCTCTGGTGTAATTTTTAAATTCCTTGCCTGAAACAGAGGTCAAAGGGGACTCTCTGCCTGTTCTCCAAGGACTCTCATATTCACCTTGTGCACCCGCTCCCTCCCTCACTGTCACCTCCCAGCTTTGTCATCCCATCCCTGTGCGGCACTCCCATTGCACTCCAGCTTGCTCTCACTTCCTTTTTTCGGCTGCCCGCTCTGACAGCTCCTTTCATCCATTGTCCTCCACCGTGCCTTCAAATCCATCCCTCCTACCCCAGAAGCTGCAGTGGTTGGCAACCGTTTAAGGTTCTATATCAAGATAATGAAAAGGATTGATCTTAGAGATGCATCAGTTTCACTTATGACACAACAGACAAAATCATCCGTGAGTGACTACAAAGAACCCACTTCTGGGTGGATAACCCTGACAGCACTCGTCCAA
Source organism: Tachysurus fulvidraco (assembly GCF_022655615.1). Lineage (NCBI taxonomy): Eukaryota > Metazoa > Chordata > Actinopteri > Siluriformes > Bagridae > Tachysurus > Tachysurus fulvidraco. The sequence continues at coordinate 8,465,232 of NC_062541.1, read as the reverse complement.
AATTATTTAACCAAATACAAAAAAAAAATAAATGTTTTCAAGTGATATCGTTTTTAATATCAAAACACTTCTGTACATTCTGTATTTATGACTATATAAATATAATTGGACAAATCCTATTTTCTGTACAGTCAAATAGAGCAACCATTTGCAAGATAGTAGATACTAGATTGAAAAGGAAGAGTTTTGAGATTTAAGATATGTCTATTCTTTTGGCATATGCCTTTGTGTTAGTTAATTTGCTGTGTAAAGAATAAATCATAATAGGACTTTTTAAGAAAACAATCAATGACAGGCTGGTATGTCATTTGATAATGCATTTAATGTTATGGTACACCCACAGAACTAGATGGCTGCTGTTTCACTCTGTTAAAGCAGCTCATGTAATGTTACAGAGCAGCCGGAAAGCACTTTTTCTGAAGAATTACAGACCAACACAAAATGCTGATACTGGAGAATCATTCCGTGGATATTCAATAAACTGTACTTACAATTTAAAGAAAGCTTTACCATACAAATGAATAAACATTTCTGTGTTTCTTAAAATTCTTTTCTTTTCTTGATTGTGTGGAGTGTCTGATATTATGTCTCTATGAATCAGCTGTAACTACAGAAAGTGTTGCCTAATAAAACAAGAGCATTAATATAAACGTGTGAGTTGTCTTGATACTGCCAATAGCAACTGTTAAATGAAATTACTCATCACCATGTTACCCAGTAAGCACACACCCACACACACACAAACACAAAACCATTGTCAATACTCAGTGACAGTCCAATCACATTCATGATTCAAATCTTTTTCTTTTCAATTCAGGTGCTGAAAGCACCAACCATTTCATGTTCATGAGTAATCTTGAGTGAAAGCAGATTTAGAGACGTTCCTACAGGTGTGTGCATGTGTATTAGAGGAACAGAGATTTGATTGCATGCCACCTCCAGAAACAGATCACACATGCTAGCATATTACCGGTTTCCTCAACACATTGCCACAGTGAACCCTGCTTGTTAGTGTTAATGGATCAGATCAGCACAGATCTGGCCCTGTTGACAGATGCCCTGTCAGACCTGCACATGTGAGAGCAGCCTCCAAGCACAGGTGTCTCTGTCTAGTGTCCTCCATTACAGCACAGCCATGTACACTCTCTTTCTCTTCTGCCTCAGGCCAGGGCCTCCAAAAGCGTTCCTATGGGAGAGCCAATGCAGCTCTTAATGCAGATACAGTCAGCATTCGTCAATGTACTCTGAACCTGCTCATTGCACACATGTGTTGCCCCCCCCCCCCCCCGCCCCGTCTCATACACACTCCCCTACACCCGTGACACTGTTATTTTTGGCTTTCTTTGGGACATATGTCATTGGGCAGAGTGTGCAGCACATGGTTAATTAAGCTACCTCAAAGTAAGCACACAGAGAAAGAGAGAGATATTTATTACTGCTGTTCTATACCAGCTTGTCACAAATAAATGTCAAGGCACCACAACAAAGTGTCAGCACTAAGAGCAATGTCAACGGCTTGATTCCTAACTGCAAAATGTTCACACAAAGGAAGTCTCCTCCTCAATCTAGTCTTGTGCGTATTTATTTGATGTAATCAGGTCAAAATAGTTACATTTGTCTTGTGCTGCTTTGCTTTCCAGGTTTCAGGAAGAAATAAATTGCATCTGGGTTCACTATATCTGCTGATGTGTGCTCGTTCATTAGGCCCATTCCAGAGAGTTATGCAAGTGTCAGTTTGCAGTTTGTTTGATTTTAGGCTGCAAGCCAATTAATCCCAGTCTAAGAGTGGTGCCATGTTAAGGGGGATTTGCTTCAACATTTGTAGAAGTATTTTCACTGAGCTTGGGCAAACATAAAGTTTCAATCACCATACATATCATTGAAATTGGTTTCACCTATTTTGTTGTGTCACAGTATCACACTGACTTTAACGCCATATTAGTGCTGTTGTACTTTTCTTACACCCCCTCATTCAACAGGTCATCCTCCTCTTCCTGGGTGTGTGAGCTGTGGGCAGGCTGGTTAGAGGCATGTGATAGGCATTAGCCCAGGGAGAGAAGTCCAGATCATTATGTTTAAGAGCTTTGCAATGCTTATTAACAGCTTTCCACCATACAGCCCTGGCAGGGGCTCCTGGCTCCTGCAGCCTCTGGCCCAGCTCACTTCCAGCCTCCTCTTTTTCTCTGCTCTGCAGTCACTCTCTAACCCTGACAACTTTGCAGCCCCCACTGAACTAAACTACAGGCGCGGGCAGCAGTGATTGTTCCCTTATGGCTTTATAGAGTCATCTTGAAGGTAAAACAATTAACCTCTAAAAGTCTCACTTATTCATCTTTTTGTATTTTCCCTAACTGTGATGAATTACAGTAGACAAGGCTTGTAGTAACAAAACTGAGGGATATAACCCTGGACCCTCTGATAAATCCAGGGAGTTAAAGGGGTTTACCTGAATGTTTTGCGCAGGTTCTGATGCAGGAGAAAAACACATTGGCCGAGTTCCACAAAGCCCAGATATTACACAGACGCATTCAAACAGTCTTTATTCCATAATGTGGACAAGGATCTGGACTACACATTAGACCATTTAAACCCACTAAAGTAACTAAACAGGTTATACGTGATGTTTGGTGTTTGTATATATGTTTTACATCAATCCATTGTTAATGTAGGTATTCATTCTTTGTTAGTTGTTTAATTGTTTTTATATTTGTGAATGTTACAATAACAGAAATCCATTATAAACAGAATATCCATTATAAACAGAAATCCATTATAAATCACAGATTTATATTAATGTGCTTATTGTAATTTGTTATCATTTCTGTAGTAGTACCTCATTCAAAGCACCCTACATATTGAAGACATTCTATTAGTTAAGACTAATAATGAATAGATGTTTTTAAAACACATATGTACAGACATTGTAAAAACATTGCTGTTTTTTATCTTATTAACTTCAAGACAAAGGAATAAACCTTGTTTTCTTGCTTTGACTCAACATTGAATTTAACTATAAATTGATAAAATGTATGATTTGTAATGAATAACACATTGTAATAATTGGCAAATTGCTGTGGTTTAGGAAGAATAAAACATTTCAGGATGTACAGTTGTTGGGAAATAATCAGCTTCTGGTGGTAAAGTTCATCTCAGTGCTTTTTCCTAGTAACCTATACTACAGACATGATCGTATTTCACCAACATACTATTCTACCACATCCACTTATCTTTCTCATTGTGCTTTAACTGATATGAAGGTTAAAATTATTTTCCAGTCACATCATTGGCCATGATAAAAATTCCATGATTTCTTACAGTACGCTTAAGGTTTGTGTGTGGCTCCATGGCTTTTTTCAGCTTAATGTGCTATAATTATAATAAAGGTATACTCATTTTTGAGGGTTTTTTTTTACTCCCCCACCTAAAGTCTTAATTTGGTCTATGGACTTTAGTAGTGGCTACATTCTTCACTGGAGTCATTTGAGACGTGGAAAAATTAATTTTTCTCAAGGGCTTTGCTCTTTCATTCAGTAACCTTAAGGGAGGTTCATAAACCCAATTCCCCTTAGGGTGTAAAATATAATTTATAAAAACTCATGGTCTTATTAGAAAGCTTAGTTGATATTTGCACACTTCAACCTTTGAAGAAACCAGCCAGAGCTCAATAAATTCTTTTTTATTTATAAAACTCATGCTTTAAGCAAGTCATAAATGTAACCTGCACACAAATCACTTGCTGCAAACAAAACTTTCCAAGCTGGTGTAAATTAGTCCCTACAAATCTAAGCTGTTGTTTATCTATAGATATTAATAGCAGGGTAAAATTTTTCTACTCTTGGATCACGTCATCTAACAGTGCACGTTAATGCATCTAACAATACAACTTTGGTGCACTTGGTGGACAACCAACTGTGCTTATGATAATCTGGCTGTTTATTTCCTCAGAGGCTTTTCAGGTAGTTGTTCAGTCCCTTGACTGCTCATGATTGGAGCATTTTGGCAGTTCCTGCTCTGCAAGCCATCCAATCTCTACAGCTGAGAGATCCCTTGTCTTCAATCTCCCCACGTTCCTCCACATTATCCCACTGCCGCACTTCCTCCACTGGTTTCCTGTGCCTGCCCACAACAGATTTAAACGCGGATGCTTATCTACAATTCCAAAAATGAACCCCCAGTTAGCTGAAAGCAATTAAACCATGCTCTTCCCCACAGTCCCTTTAAGTTTCTAGCATGGCTCAGCTTGACCCACCATTTGTCAAGATACAAGGAAAACTCTAGTTTGGCACTCAGGTGGTGGAATGAATTTCTCTGTTTGTCCAATCAGACAAAGACTGAAGACACACCTCTTCACAGACCTCAGCTCTAAATCCATGAAATTCTACTTGTAGTGCTCTTTACTATGCTAACTCTTATAATACATTATCTCTAAAAGGATTTTAGTTTATTGGTATCTTCTATGCTAATTTACTAGCATGAAGATCTGGTTTCATGTTTTGATGGATAACGGTGTCTGCTAAATGCTGTACACAGCTGTATAAATGTTTATGTATCCAGGAAATCAGATCTGAACATAGTTGCATTGTTAACAAGCTCTTTTAAACACTTAGGGTTCAAGGTATTCATCTTACAACGTATTATTTAGTAACTCATATGAATTATTCAGTAACTACAGTGAATCACAGAGGAAAGGTATGTAATTCTGGGCCTGCTGATTGGCCCTGGGAGTTTAGGGGTAATGGAAACCGACAGTCTGGTAGTAGTGAGAGTGTATTTTAATATTTACCTCACATAACCCTGAACATAGTTGAGCCTTGGCAATAGTGTATAAATGGAATTACAAATTATAAACAGAAGTAGAACTATGTGCTTGGCTTTTTAGTGTAACCATAACATAGAGAACTCATACATCTTTTATAGTTATAACCTGAAAGAAAATCGCACCATATTCTTATTTAGAAGATGGAAACAAAATATTTCTGTCCTTTTTGTTGATTACTATAGAAAGTGAAACATGACATGCTCACCAAACATTTATTCTGCACAGAAGCCCAGCGAGTGTATTATTGAAATGGCTGAGTTAAAAATTGCAAGGGAACATGGGTTTGTTTTGGCGTGTGTGGCTTGTTCTCTTCTCCTGTGGCTGTAGACTACTGGTCTACAGGCAGCCGTTTATTGACTGAGCCTCTTACTGTGAGAGAGGGAAGAAATGGCTTCGTATTATAACCGTATGGTGGAAAAAAATACGTTGGCAGCAGTTTTTGTACAGAACGCTTTTTTAAAGAGATGGTCCTGACCACAACTCATAAACCACACTTTATTTAGACTGGCTCGCATCCATTATTTGTTCATAGGGCTTTCTCTCTCACACAGAAATATGTTCCAGCGTTTTTCAGTGGGGGGGTATGAGAGTCTGGATGAACTGTTGCCAGGTGTTGTTACAATGGCATACCATTAGGTGATTCCACATTGCCCTCATCAGTGGCCATATGGCAGAGAACAGGATTGGCGGTGCTTTTGCAGAAATATTTGGAAATGTTTAATCTCCCAGGGGTGCAATCATCAGTTCATTATTTAACTAAAACTATTGTGGCTTCACAAAAAAATAAAAATACTTTTAATATCTGTTTGGCATGGTGAATATTATTACTCATCAGCATTCTGTAGTTTGTGGTCATTTTAATACATCTTATGCAACATAATTAAGATAAATTGGTACACAGTATATGAATGGTCTTGAATGAAAATGTTTATTCAAATTATTATTTGTCTGCGAAATAACACATATATACAATACTTGCTAATCTTATACACCCAGTTTGATTTACAAATAACCACATCAACAAGAAATGAGGCTTAGCAACTGTTGCCATGAGGAACGTTGTTGAACTCCACCCCTTCTGGCTCCTCAACAGAGACAACAAGGCCATCACTCTGAAAGCTCTCTCCAGCAACAGCCATGCCAAACAGTGCCCCTGCATGACCCTCTTCTGACTGATCTCTCATTACCTTTTAATGTATTCCTGCTTGTTCCTACATGGCAGTGTAGCTTGTTTGTGATGAGGGGATACACCAAGTTGCTTCATGCTTCGGCACAAACAATCTGCACTTCATTTCTCTGAATAACAGCTCCTGATGGGCTTAGTTGCGGGTTCTGCAGTTTGGACACCACTGAATTTCCTACAATGTGATGAAGAGAGGGAGAGAGAGAGATGGAGCATCAGTGTGATACTTCTGTGACTCTTGGAGATGCTATCATTAAACGTGTTGGCAATCATGGCAGCTGAATTCCATGCCTGTGAATGAGGAAGCCAGTGTCAGCTCTAGTTCATGTGGGGAAGTGCTCAGAAATGCATTCACTATCATAGACGTGTTCTGTTTGCCACAGTGGGAGGCAAACATGAGCAAGGGGGCATCGTGGGGAAACAGCACAACACAGTAAAATGAGCAAAAATACATACATTAAGACTTTTTGTGTTCAGGCAGTAGAAAAAAGAAAGAAGCTGATTTCAATATAAATGGAAGTGGAAGCATGTCTTTAGATCTTCTTTGATTGTCACTTTTCAAGATGTAAAAAATACCCTGAAGCCTAGTTTTGTAGGCTTGCTCGGAAGTCAATGCTAATTTTCCCCCCGTTGCTAAGGCGACACACTAGGGAGCCTTGATTTCCTTCGCCTGGTCATCGGGCTTTGCTCTTTCAAAAGACTTCTCCTCAGTCAGCTCTCTGAGCCCTTGAAATATCTCTCAATGTTGAGCAATCAACAACAGAAGAACATCTCAAATCAGGCTCCCTGCAAGCAAAAAAAAACAACAATGATGTACAGTATTCATTTTCACTGTTAAAAAAAGTCCCACTGAGTGTCTTTGAGTGGTAATTTCACTGAGTGCCATATTGTGAGCGTCAGCCTATTGTAACAGTGTCAGGGACACTTATATGAATTCATACTACAAGCAAATCAAACTTGCCATATTTCGAAGAGTTATATCATTCCTGAATTCAACATAAAACTCAAAAGACATTGCTGAAAAGGCCAGAACCCAATACATGTTGCCACACTGTCGCTCACAAACATATAACATTTCAAGCTGTCAGCCACTGAGCTAAAATCACAGATGCATGCAGCTATTTTGTAGTCTGTAAATGACCGCTCTCAGTCTCCACACACACCTCTGTGATGGACACATCATACCAGTTAACTGGCAGTGCTAAATCACAGGGGGTCTTACCAACATGTGGTTACCTCCACAGCTCGGTACACTCATGGTTCATGAGAGCGATGGGCCTATATCAAGTATATTTCTAAATATTCTTATAGTACTATGAATAAATTTACAACTCATTATAATATTTGCATATGAAAAGTACAGAACAGTAAGATCTTGTGTAAATCAATTAAACCTCTAGAAAAGATTCATAAAGCAATCATTAATTTTTAATCATAAAAAAAATCAATTGCGTATTTTATAAAACACCAAGATATTAATTTAGTTTATGATGTCCTCAGGGGTTTTCATATGAAAACAACATTTATTTATGACAGCATAAAATGTTCAAAGCACATGCAAGGTGTGTTCTACACACTGCTTTGCAATTAACCTCTTCACAAGAAAAAAATCTCTAGAGACATTATTTGTCTCTTGTTCAGATGAAAGTAAGTAAATAAATTGAAGGTGTGCAGTGGAGGGATGTGCATGAGGAAAAGACTAAAATGACAGGGAGTTTAGCACCCAATCCTTTTAGCAGACCACTGACACATGAATGAGCACCAAGGGAGAGAGCAAGAAAAAAGTAGACAACCAATTTAGGAGTAATACAGCTAAAAACAGACAAGTGTAATTTCATCCATCTGGACAGATGTGTAAAAGTGCTCCTCAGAACATTCCCTATGATTCCCCCTGATTGATCTTCCCCCAGACTGAAACACCTATTATTAGCCACAAGCCTAATAGCACCAGGATGGCTTGCTGCTATCCCAGAGGCCAATTCTCTGGTCATTTCTCACACACCACAGCTGTAGAAACCAACCAGCAGCAGGGAGGAAGGAGCTGTGGGGGGCGGTATGGATGCACGTCACTCTCAGGAAGGTGAGTGTGGGTGATGAAGCCATCATATTCAATCAATAGGCAGGATTCTAAAATGTTTTTCTCATGCAGCCCCAATGACCTTGTTTTATCTAGGCTTTTATGCACAGTTATGAGGTGTAAATAGTTCGGTATTAAAAGCTATGTGGCCTAAATTTGCTAATGGACAGAAAATGTCGCTCGCCTCCGATAAAAGATGAGCAGACACTTGTGGCAGACTACCACACAAGATAAAAGAGTACTTAAAGAGTCTCTTCTACAGTATGTAGTGACTGTATTTAAAAACAATAATAGCTCATCTTGGAACAGTCGACAGCATTATCAATAGGTGAAAAATCTTTTGAAGCCACCAGAAAATTTTTTAATCTACACATATTTTACTAAGATATTCATATATTTCACTATGAGCAACATGTTTCATTGCAATCAACACGTTGCATTGCGAAACACACCTAAAAGAAAACAACACTTCCAACACACTTGTGGAACCGGTAAAATACAGGCAACTAGTCAAGGAATTCATGCTGTCTTGTGATTGACAGATCTCCTCCCATTTCATGTCATTCCATCCATATGTCCACAGTGTACTCTTATCAAATCCAAACTATTTTCATCCAGAAAACGACTTGTACAATGCTTGTCTATCACTGCTTCAGCATCCAGCTTGACATCAGCACTGAATACCTTTATACAGGCTACCTATAACTAAATCAACATACACACAAAGGAGCTACAATAGCAATAAAAAGCAGGAAAACATAATATACTGGTTTCCTAATACTTCTGCAGATGAGTGATTTTCATGAGGCATGGTTTGCTTTGTGGAAAATGACTTTGCTTTGTTTTTATTATTTATATCAACACCCTCTCTCCTTGTATTGATTGAATAAGCGCTCTGGTGGATGCATTTCCAAGGGCAGTTATCAGTGTGATTGCCTGCTTGTGTTTTGTTTAAAAGAGACACGGTCTAAAACCCTTGAATTGAAATGGCATTTACAGCTAATGAAAATAAGAGCTTCAAGTCTTTTTGTCTGAAAAGCTCTAATAAATCTTAAATTATATGGCTTATAACAGTCATCTTCTTAAATGGCCCATTTATGTTGCATCACCTAATTTGTGGCAACATTTAAACCATTGATCAATATTTCACATTTCAGTATAACACCTTTGCAGCTTTTTTATAGTGCACATCTTTTCTAAAAATTTCTTTGTTAGAAAAAAATGCAAGATATGAAATTGCATCAAAGTCCCATGCAAATTACATCCTACAATACAATAAACTAATTTATAGTGTATGTTGCAAACATTCATGCTTTTTTTTTGCATCACTTTGGGTTAAATTAATGGTATATTACTGTCACGTTGTTGTAGTAGGTAAATCAGGGATATCTGGACAAGTCTTTAGATTCATCAGCCTGATGACTGCTAAAAACCTTTTGATAACGAAGAACAGGCCTATGTAGTCTTACTGGAAATTTGAAATCTGTGGGCTAAGAAATGTCATCTTTTTATTTAATCCTTTTGGGACGGAAGTGTAATCTCTCATGCTGAATCTTTTCCATTTTTTACCTTCTCATTAAATATTTGAGGTTCATGAGTTCATGTAGGAT